>NC_062965.1:52326980-52361980 GCF_023119035.1 Salvia hispanica | reverse complement strand
ACAATCTTTATTGGTTGTGCAAAACTTTGCTGAGGTGCTTGCTGTGTTTATAAAACAAAATTAAACCGTGATACATAGCTAAGAAAACAAAAGAATTTTGAATGTAAATTTGATGTTAGAGAAGCGACACAAACCTATGACAATCAACATAAGGGTGACCAATAAGATGGACTTTTGAGAAGCCATGATGATTCTTGAAATTTTTTTAGTGAAGATTGAAACACTACAACTCTCTTTATATATAGTATTGATAATATTAAATGGAAAATTTTGAATAATATCGAACAAACTTTTATTTAATTCATACTAATATAAGATTTTTTTTAGTGACAAATATTAATGACTAAGTTCCCCCATTCTATTTGTAGTTAGAATGTATAATGTCTATTTCCTTGCTACATAATTTTAATATCGAGTTTATCCGAATTTTACAGGTGGGCTGATGCAGTTCTAGAATATATGACTTAGAGGCTAAGCAAATTATTATTCTGGTTTTATTTATTTCCTAGTTAATAGAATAGGTTTTCCTTTTTGATTATTTCTTTTTAGTTATTTTTGCTTATTATCTTTTTAGTTATTTCTTTCCATAAGTTTAGGATTTCTTAGTTATTTACTTTCTAGAAATTAAGGATTTCTTTTGCCTATATAAAGGCTTCATTGTAGAACTTAAAAGACAGACTTTGATTATATATTTTGACATTGAGTTTTATACTCTGAAGTTCTCAATTTAGTTGAGTTCTTTTTGCCTATACGTGGAGATGCATGAGTTTAATGATGCATTTGACCAGGATATATTGTCGATGCCGGTGTATGATAAGCCAGTATACGACGAGGATATATTCTATGAGTTCCCTGGATTGCTGAGTCAATCTTTGCCTCCTTCCGTGAAATTTGACGACGTTTCCGAAGACGAGGGCGTTGTCGTCGATGACAATGAGGAGTACGAAGAGGCAAAAGGGGGAAACCATGATAAGCTGATGGAGAATGAAGAAATTGACTTTATCGACAAAATCTGTTTGACATCAACCTGTGATGGTGTAGTTGCTTCAAAACCAAAGAAGTTGAATATGTTGAGCCCTCTAATTTATGTTTGTCTGCATTCTGTTTCGGAGAGGGAACATATGCAAAATTTTGCAAATCTGAAAACTGGTACTCCTACGCAGATAGATTATGTGGCTGGTCCACCTTTACAAATTGTTCAATCTTATGAAAATATCAGATTTGTGGAATTGCCAAAATTGTTGGTGTATCTGAAACGTGACGATCGAGACAAAGTAGACTCGAGGACGAGTCTTTTTCAAGAAGGGGAGTATGATGCAGTTATAAAAGACAAGTCTTGGAGACTAAGAAAAATATATATTTGGTTTTATTTATTTCCTAGTTAATAGAATTAGTAGAGGGAAATAATATTAGGAGGATTTGTTTTTCCTTCTACCAAATTAGGTTTTCCTTTTTTACTTATAGTTATTTTTGCTTATTATCTTTTTATTTATCTTCTTTCTATAAGTTTAGGATTTCATTTGCCTATATAAAGGCATTATTGTTGAACTTAAAAGACAGACTTTGAATATATATTTTGCATTGAGTTTTATACTCTGAAGTTCTCAATTTAGTTGAGTTCTTTTTCTCTACCAGTTCAGTCATTCTCATACGTTTCTCCGTTCATTTTGCATCATTTGGTATCACGATCCAGGTTGATTATCAATGGCTGAACGTAGATATGGCGGCAGACGTGGCGATGCTCGTAGTGGCGGTCGTGGTGGGGGACGTGGAGATCTCCCAAACGAAGAGGCTGCACGACAGCGTGATCTGCGCGACATTGAGAACAATGATCTGAGACAGCAGGTTCGAGACCTCCAGCGCGACATCGAGAACGGTGATCTGCGACAACAGGTTCGAGACCTACAACGACGATTGGCGCGATTGGAGAAGCGTCGGGGGAAATCCAACCCGATGAGATCTAATGCGTTAGAGCGTCGTTCAGTGGACGATTCGTTATTCAACGACGTCTACGGTGGCCAGTCTAAGCCCGTATACGACAAGGATATATTGTCGATGCCGGTGTATGATGAGCCAGTATACGACGAAGATATATTTTCGATACCGGTGTATGATAAGCCCGTATATGACGAGGATATATTGTCGATGCCGGTGTATGATAAGCCAGTATACGACGAGGATATATTTTTTGAGCTCCCTGCATTGATGAGTAAATCTTCGCCTCCTTTCGTAATATTTGATGACGCTGCTGAAGGTGATGGCGTTGCCATCGATGAAGATGAGGCTGAAGGGGCAAATCGCCTCCTTGGGTTCAAGTTTGGGATTTTTGACGGCGCTGGTGATCGTCAATTAGTTCACGACTACGCGTGGGAGAATGACCAGGTTAAGTTCTCACGTGATTGTGAATTTCCAGATGGAGGTTTTGTGAAAATTCCTTATAATTTGGTTGTTCTGTTTTTGCCAATTGGCCAATCTGTTGATTCTTTGGTTGATTACGTGGAGATGCATGAGTTTAATGATGCATTTAGCACTGTTCGAGAAGCATTTTCTGTTTGGGATATTCATTTGTGCTGGGTTGCTGTTGAGATTGAAATTGATAAGAAGAAAATTGGGTGTGGGTATAACTTAGTGGCGATTAGGGATGTGATCAGAAAAATTGGATGGGGATTTTGTTCTAGCAATTACATAATAGTATCCTCGGTTTTGTTGCCTCTTGGGCTGATCTATCCCCAAGTTGGGATGTCGTTCGACTTCGCTGATTTTGGTGGTATTCATAGACGAAAATATAGTGGAGAACTGAATCTTGAGATATTGGATGGGAAGCGTTTTGAATCTAGGTGGTCTCAAGCTTTTGTAGCATGGGATTTGGTAGAACTCGTAAAGGATGCTTGCATGATTGCTTTAAATGGAGCCATTAGCTCGAGAGCTTACAGTAAGAGGACTACCAATGGGTATGAAGCATATGGAAAGCCATTTCCAGATGAAGAATTGGAGGGACTCAAATTGACCAAGTTCAATTTTCATTCAGCTAATCACACGGCTTTGCCTAATGTTGAAATGGAAGATTTTTCTAGAGCTTCATATTCAAATTGGGATGACAATGGAGACAAAGTAGACTCGAGGACGAGTCTTTTTCAAGAAGGGGAGTATGATGCAGTTCTAGAATATATGACTTAGAGGCTAAGCAAATTATTATTCTGGTTTTATTTATTTCCTAGTTAATAGAATAGGTTTTCCTTTTTGATTATTTCTTTTTAGTTATTTTTGCTTATTATCTTTTTAGTTATTTCTTTCCATAAGTTTAGGATTTCTTAGTTATTTACTTTCTAGAAATTAAGGATTTCTTTTGCCTATATAAAGGCTTCATTGTAGAACTTAAAAGACAGACTTTGATTATATATTTTGACATTGAGTTTTATACTCTGAAGTTCTCAATTTAGTTGAGTTCTTTTTATCCATCAGTTAATTATTCTCGTAATTTCTTCGTTCATTTGCATCATGGGCTAATTTTATAAAAATGAAAATGTTAAATTTAATTTTCTATTTTCAAATCTAGTGAAACTGACTAGAGTTGACTAGACTACGATTATAGTATTACTTTGTTATTTATACGACTAAATTTATTTTTCAATATACTCATATTGGAAATTAATAATCTTTCAGTTTTTTGTATTTAAATTTTGAACGTTACATGACGTCCACTAAATAGGTGTAAACCATGCACAACACTTTTTCGAAGAATCACAAGAAAAGAAGAAATAAATTGTTAGAGAATGAGAATATTATTAACGTTCACAGAGCTCAAAATGGTAACATAATTAAGTAGAATTTGTAGTACTAAGAAATAAGAGTCTTGTTTGATTCAAACACTACGACATGGGAAAAGAACCAAACGAAGAATAACCCATGAAGGAGCTTATAACATGCCCACACGCAACTATAACTCTATTACATAAAACGACTTTAAAATACAACGGACTCGATAACAAATCACAATCCTTAGAATGATAGGATAACTCGACGTCTTATCCCTTCTGCTCTCTCATTTTACTGAAAACTATAAATGAATAACAAAAACATATCAAGTTCAAATCACAATAAAAATTAAAGTTAAGAAAGATTGATACAATTTGTGCAAATTACATTAAGTAGGAAGACTAACCAGAACCAAGTTGAGATAGCAAAGACTACTCATCTATAAAAAGAAGAGTACCAAAGAACTTTAAAGAGAGATTTCTGTAATTGCCAGGCCGAACCGGCAACTAAGGGACTGCATTCAACTAATTCAATTGTAGTCATTGTGGCCATTGAAGGATCACGCATCCAATCGAGTTGCTTTAATTTGTAGCAATGCCGTATGCTTAGGAGGCGAAGCATTGGAAGGCTTCCATGTAGAGCTTTCCATTGCACTAGATCAGTATCTTCAATTACAAGTGTCTCAAGTTTCTTAAAACAACCATATTCTATATCCCACTTTGGTCCTCGAAAGGCATAATGGTCTAATTTGAGATCTCGAAGATTTGGTAGCAGCGAACCAATATCATTCATGTGCTTCCATGGACACCCTAAGCCACTCAATTCCAACATAAACAGACTTGACGAGAACATTGAAAGAGGAACCATGCACTCGTATTTCATGTCAGGGTTCGGTACATAATACACAAGCTTCCCCAAATTCTGGAGTTCTTTAGAGATATTATCCAAGCCACTTAGTGGGCTTGCCTCACCGTCATCGTAAGGCTTCAACTCCATCAGAATTCCTAATATCTTTAAATTCGGGATTCTTTTCAAAATTTCTCTAGTGCAACTCTTTACACTCACACTACAAAGACAACAGAGTTTTTCCAAAGTAGCATTAAAATTAGGGGTTGGTAAGTCTCTTCCAACGACCTCAAGATGTTGTAGTTCATGCATGCCCCATACTTCCACTGGCATATATGACAAAATTCCACACCTTTTAATGTTATTATGCCTTCTGACAATCAACGTTTGAAGGTGAAAAAGGTTGGATATTAAATTAGGGAGGTCTTTGTCGCAAGTAAGGGTAAGGTACTTCAGACAAACTAGTTTCATAATTTCAAGTGGGATATGGTAAAATCGGATACTATATGCATTTAGTACCTTTAGCAACTTGAAATCCATGGCATGAATTGGCACTGGATAATTGTGGTAAGGACCAAAACAAAGGAGAGAACGGGCAGTAGATGCACAATCACTTTTTATTGAATCATACACTTCTTTGAAGGAAAATAAAGTGTTCCTATGGACACATAACCGACGTTGGTCTTTCATAACTTCATCGCAACTTTTTAAGACATGCAAAAACTTGGTCTTACTAGCTTCTTTCTTACACACGTGCTGCCAGCAAGAATGCACGCACAACTTGTGTTGTGAAAACCAAGAATTTAAATTGCCTTCATGTAGAATAAGATTATACCAGTCAAAAAGAATAGCTAAGCAAATCTTGATATATTCTTGTATAGTGTGTTCTCTAATCGGTTCAAGAAATCCTTCAGCAATCATCTGATGCTCGAATTCAGTTTTATGGATATCAATATATGGAGGATAAGCGCCCAAATAGAGAAAGAACATTTTCAAATGTTGGTGCAAGTATTCGTAGCTGGGATAGAGTACCTCTGATATTTGATCATAAGCATCCATGAAAACTGAATTATGTTGCTTTTCTGCTACCTCATTCCAGTATTGTGTGGTCATGTCTTCTTTTGATAGAAGCTCTGCAACTGTGACTATCAAAAGCGGAAGACCTTCACATTTTTTGACAATCTTCTCTCCTAATTTCTCAAGATGAGAAGGGAAACCATGCTCACCAAACAGCTTCTCGCCAAGCAATTTCTTACTTTCTTTTTCATCTAACTTGCACATTCTTAGAAATGGAAATCCTTCCATTCTAAGCCTGCTTGTAAGCAAGACCCGAACATTCTCTTTTGGAAATCTATCCATTAGTCGTCTGTCCCATTCCCATACATCGTCCATCACAATGAGACACTTCTTATCCTTCAATCTCTCTTCCAAGACTCCAACTAATTTCTCAAAGTCATCGTCGTCCTCTCCTTGGGTAAGCATTTGATGGCGAGTGTTGGGATCCAGTTGAGCTAGAATGCATCTTAGTGTTTCATTGGATTCACATTTTCTGCCCACTTTGACCCATGCTCGAAGCTCAAAATGTGTTTGTATCGATGGATCGTCAAATAATTTCTTCGCCAGAGTTGTCTTTCCAACCCCTGCCATCCCAATAACGGATAAGCAAATTCCTTGATCTTCTGCAAGAATATTATCCTTGGTAAACTTATAACAATTACATGATCCAACCATCTTTGAGTTGATTCCACAAAAATCAATCCTTGAGGAGATAGGTTCGCTTTCTTCTTCAGGCATATTCAGCAGTTCAATATCGTAGTCCTCCTCCATCACCACCACCCTCTCGATGAAGTTATCAACACTCTCTCGCAGATTCTGCAGATCTAGAGAGAAAGACGAGTGATCCCTCTCAAGTTGTGGAAGAATCTGATGGGTGAAATGAGATTCGAGTAAATCTTCGAATTCCCATATGGCCACTTTGATTTGTTCATCCAAAGCATTCACCTTCGTCCTGATCTTGCTGTAGCCTGTGTCGTCCAACTTCAGCAATACTTTCTGCAAACGACACATGGCCTCGTAGGCCTGGTGTAAGATTTGTGGAGAGGGAGGAACCAGCGAAATGCGAGACGATTGTAGAATACACTGAATCGTATTCTTGAGAGAGACCGCTGCGGCATAAGCCGCCATCACTTGATGGAAATATGAAGGACCAAGGCAGAGTAGGCTGCAATTGTTGGTGGTGGCGGATGTGGTGGTGAAGAGGGAGGAGTTGGTGACGGCGGTTGGTTGGTTGTGGTGGTATAATGAAATGGTAGGCTGCAATTGGTAGGCAATGAGCTGGTTAATGGAATAACAAATCAGAAAATACAACATAACACTCATCCTATATTGTTTAATCTAAATTTGTAACAAATGGTCAATAAACTATACCCTTTTAAATAATGTCATACCGAAAATACAACATAAAATCATCCAATCATATATCTTGCTTCTCAATTTGTCTAATACCATAATTTAAATATAACCATAATTATTAAAGTCAACAATCAGCATTGCTAATACAAAAGTCTAACAATAATTTTCAATTGAAACAACCATCTCATTTTATATGCCAAATTCTCATTCATAGACTAACTAGTAACCAAAAAATCACCTAACATCCTACTCCCTCCGTCCCGGCTAAGATGACACACTCCTTAGCCGGCACGGGATTTTAGGAGTAATTGGTTAATGTGTTTAATTGGAGAGAGAAAGGTGGGTGGAAGTATTAAAATAGAGAGAGAAAGAAAGGTGAATATTTTAATAGGGGTGGAAAAAAGTGGTTGAGTGTGTTAATTGAAGAGAGAAAGTTTCCAAAAAAGGAAATGTGTCATCTTGGTTGGGACAAACTAAAAAGGAAAACGTGTCATCTTAAGCGGGACGGAGGGAGTATGTCATAACATTACCAAAAGTCCAAAACACATCCAATGTTATATCAGAGTCAAGCTACGACTTCTCATCTCAAAAAGAAGAGTGGCAATGAACTATAATGACAATTTTACGTGCTAATTTCTTGGCAAAATTCAATCTACGTAAACAAACCTCAATCTAGTATAATTTCATTTTTTTCGATCTAATAAATATATCTTATATCTCAACAAATCCAACAATTCAAGTAATTTCGTTAAATGCCTTCTTGGCAATAGTTGTCTTTCCAACCCCTGCCATCTACAAGAAGATAATTTCCACCATCTTTGAGGAAATATTCCACCAAAATTAATTCTTGAGGAAATAGGTTCGTCTTATTCTTCAAGCATATAAAGCAGTTCAACTCGTACAATATATCTCCATCATCGTCACCCTACAGACGAAGCAATCAGCACTCTGTCACAGACTCAACAGATCCACTGAGAAAGACAAGCAATCTCTCACCTTCGAGCTTCTTTCGAGTTGTAGAATATCTCATGGGTGAGATGGTTCTAGTAAATCTTCTAATTCCCACATGGCCTCTTTGATACGTTCATTTAAAGCATTCACCATCATCCTGATCTTTCTGTAGCCGGTGTCGTCCAGCTGTAGCAGAACATTTAGCAAGCGATCCATGGACTCATGGGCCTGTCGTATAACTTGTGGAGAGGGAGGAACAAGTGAAATTTGGGAGATGATTATAGAATACGCTGAATGGAATTCTCGAGAGAAATGACAGCACGATAACCAACTGAAATATGATGATCTTTCTTGAACGAGCTGCTCACGTTGCCTCTGATTATGACCAGAAAACCCGAGATATATTAGGATTAACCACAAATACCAGCTCTTAATCACTATTCATTCAAATCAACTCACAGGATCCTATGAAATATGAAACATAAAATGTTACCTGCAATCCTGCCAGTGCAGCATCTGCTGTAAACACCGACTTAGATGTTACAAGCTTGCCTACATTCTCAGCTTGAGAAAGATCGAGACGGCCATTTAGAAAAGCCCAAAGAGTGAAGTCACCTGAGATATCAAAGGTCACATATCAACTCCATTAATCATATCAAGAATCAAAAAGGGCAATATTTATTCATATCCTTCAAAAAACATAGGAGGGTCATTTCCACTGATTGTGACACGAATGACTTAGTCCAGTTGCAACCGAACCAGTGATCCATCAAGATTTCAGTGGTAGATCATATATTAGTTCAAGATAAGATGTGACTACAAAGTATGGCTAATCTATGCTCACACACCCCCTCGACATCCAGATATATGTATACATAGATACCAGAACATGAAATGTAACTCATCAATGACATCGCCGTGTGAATCCAAAGCCTCACCTTACTCAACAACATGGCTATTAGGCCAACGATCACCTTTTTCTCCTCTTTATTGACACCGGTCTAAAAACTTCCCCGACTATAAAGACTACCAAAGGACCAGATAACTGACAATCCCCATTCAATGAAGTCACAATTACGGCAAATGTGCTTGAACTCGGAACTGACTCGGCACAGCTCACTTCTACATCCCCCAACCTTTCGTCTTTGTTCAGTACTTCTGTGTTCTCTATGATTAACAAATATTTAAAGAAAAATAATTAACAATGACTTCAGAAATAACGAAAACTAGTTCTTCCACAAGTTTTTAAGGCATCTCTGATTTCTCAGAGAACTTAACAGATAAAGCATATACCAATGTATTATTATTATTATCAACAAATCAAATATTTATGTAAACATAGGTTTCAGCCAGAAATAGCACGCCCAGAGGCCAGAGCTCTCATTGTTCCCAAAATTAAAGATAAACTACCAATTAATCTTTTTATTTATATTCCTCTTTGCAAAATTCAATAACAAGACATAATGCAAGAATCAATCTTTTCTCTCTATTCAATCAAACAGACAATTTTCTAGCTGCGTTTTAGTCAATAATCAGACATAAATCAAAACAACAAACATTTTAACCATCAATAAAACATTGTTGGCATTTATAATATGAGGTGAGAGTTACCTTTGGCGGCGGCGAATGGGAAATTTGTGAGAGGTGGAAAAGAGGAGACAGTCGAGAATTTGGGCATAGACTGAAAACAGAGTGAAATGTAGATTGCAGAGCCTTAGATTTTGCCCTGAGTGCATGCTAAACATAATATCTAACTCGTAGTAGAGTAGTAGTAAAATGTTTTATTAGCAAATTAAAAGTTAGTCAAATTCTTTTCCATCCAATATTCAAGTAAAAAAATTACTCCGTCCGCCTCACAATAGAGTCACATTTGATGTGTGCGAGATTTAACAAATATGAGCTGAGTAGCAATATTGTTGATGTATCGCACAGGTGTTTCAAATTGATGACACGGCCAAGTAGTTGTTAAGTGCGCTGCCACACTAACGAAGATTGAAACGAAGATATAAACCCAAATTTTGGACGTAAATCAAGCTCTCACAACAGTTACAAACAATGTTAAACTTCATGGTTTTTGGCTGATTTAAAATTGAGCATGTCAAAGAATTTAACCAAACTTTATGATTTACGCAAGTACATCAATACATGTAGTAAAATAGCAAAACGTCGTCAAACCGGCTATGTTCATTGCTCCAAGAACAACCATTTCTTCAAGAACAACCATTTCTTCGTTTCCATCTGTTTGATAATCTTTCATGGCAGCAAAACTCCTCCCAGTGGTAACAAACTCCCACATAAACACACATCAAGAAATCAAAAGGTCCTAAACTTCTCATAATCCAACCTTCAAAAAACATTAAAAAAAAATCTATCAAAAAAAAGAATAAAACTTACTGTCAAAACCAACCATGCTAGCAACTATATATCACAATCCTAAGACATTTCAATGCATCATATTCCTTAGTGAAGTAGTATATCTCATCAACAGAGTCCTATTTATGCCTCTTATCCTTAGTGAAGTAAATCTCATCAACAGAATCTATGAAACTTGGTCATTTTGATGTCAAATTCTCATTAACTAGTAAGAAAAAGAACAGCCAACAACCTAAAACTCAAGTACTGCAATAAGATATAAACAAAACACATCAAGTTTAAATCACAAGCACAAGTATTTTAGGAGTAGGAAGGTTAACCTGTTAACCAGTTAAGAGTCTTTGCTTTGACTTCTCATCCCAGAAGGAAGAGTACCAATAAACTGTAAACATAGATTCCGGACTTAGTTGCTTGGCAGATGCGACAAGTAATGGATTGCACTCAACTAATTCGATTGTATGTGTTGTGTCAATTGAGGGATCACACATCCAGTCAAGTTGCTGCAATTTGTAGCAGTGCCGTATGCTTAAGAGGTCAAGCCTAGGAAGGCTTCCATGTTGAGCCCTCAATCGCACCAAATCAGTGTCTTCAATTACAAGTGTCTTGAGATTCAAAAAACGCCTTGATTCTATATCCCACTCTAAGCCTCGAAAGGCATATTGGTATAAATTGAGGTCCTTGAGATTTGGTAACAACAAACCAATGTCATTCATGTGTTTCCATGGACACCCTAAGCCAAACAAATGCAGGGTTGTCAGACTTGATGGGAACATTGAAAGAGGAACCAAGTACTCATACTTCATCTCAGGATTCACAACGTGGTATGTAAATGACTCCAACTTATGGAGTTCTTCCAAGGTACAATCCAAACGAGTCAATGGGCTGCTATCATCGTCATCATTGTAAGGCTCCAATTCCACCTCAATACTTAATATCTGTAAATTGTGAATTCTCTTGAGAACTTCTCTAGAGCAACTCTTCGCACTCACACCATGAAGAGAGCAGAGTTTGTCCAAAGTAGCATCAGAATTAGGGGTTGGTAGATCTCTTCCATTCACTTCAATATATTGAAGTTCTTGCATGTCCCAGATTTGCTCTGGCATATATGACACAACTCCACGCTTTTTAATGTAAAAATGTGGTTTGATAATCAAGAATTGAAGGTTAAAAAGGTTGGATATGGAAACTGGAAGATCTTGGTTGCAAGTTAGGGCCAGGTACCTCAAACAAACTAGTTTAAGAATTTCAAGTGGAATATGGTAGAATCGGACTGGATAAGCATCAAGTACCTTGAGCAACTTGAAGTTCATGGCATGTATTGGCACCGGATATTTGTAGTAAGGACCAAGACAAAGGAAAGAACGAATGGTAGATGAACAATCACTACTTATTGAATCGTACACTTGTTCGAAGGCAAACAACATGTGACTATGAGCACACAACCGACGTTGGTCTTTCATAACATCATCGTAACTTTGTAAGACATGCAGAAACTTGATCTTACTAGCTTCTTTCTTACACAAGTGCTGTAAACAAGAATGCACGCGACACTCTCTCAATGAAAACCAAGATCTTACGGGTAATTTGAATAGAACCAGATGATAATAGCCATTAAGCATTCCTAAGCGTTCAACAATAAAATCTAGCAAAGTTTGGTTTACATTCGGTTCAAGAAACCCTTCAGCACTTAATAGACTAATGAGACGAGGTAGTACGATATCGGTGTATGGAGGGAAAGCTCCAAGATAGAGAAAAAATAGTTTTAGATATTGAGGTAAGTAGTCATAGCTTGGGAAAAGTACCTCTAATATTTGATTATATGCATCCACGAACACTGAATTATGTTGTTTAGTAGCTACCTCGGTCCAATATTCTATGGTCTTGTCTTGTTTGGATAGAAGCTCAGCAACTATGACTACCACAAGTGGAAGACCTTCACATTTGTAAGCAATCTTCTTTCCCAATTCATCAAGGTGAGGTGGGAATCCCTCTTCACCAAACACCTTCTCGCCAAGTAATTTCTTACAATCTTCAAGATTTAACAAGATTACTTCTTGAACCGCAGATTCTTCAATTCTTATCCTGCTTGTAAGCAAGATTCGGACATTCTCTTTTCGCAAGTTATCCATTAGTTGTGTGTCCCATTCCCATACATCGTCCAACACAATCAGACATTTTTTATCCTTCCACCGCTCTTCCAAGACTCCAACTAATTTCTTGTTGTCAGACATTTGGTGGTGAGTGTTGGGATCCACTTGAGCTAGAATGCATCGTAATGTTTCATGGAATTCACACTTTCTGCCCACTTTGACCCATGCTCTAAACTCGAAATGTCTCTGAATTATTGGATCATCAAATACTTTCTTAGCAAGAGTTGTCTTTCCAACCCCTACCATCCCAGTAACCAATAACCAATTCACATGCTCATCTTGGAATTCAAGAAGATGATCCCTCACTTGTTTAAATATTTGAGATGGAGATGATCCAACCATGTCAGAGTTGATTCGATGACAATCAATTCTTGAAGAAACAGGTTCGCCTTCTTCCTCAGGCATGTTCACTAGTTCAACCTCGTATTCCGCCTCCATCACCGCCACCCTCTCGACAAAACAATCAACACTCTGCCGCAGACTCTGCAGATCTATGGAGAAAGACAAGTGATCTCTCACACCTCCTGAGCTTTCGAGCTGTGGAAGAATTTGATCGTAGAGATGGGATTCTAGTAAATCTTCGAATTCCCATACGACCTCTTTGATTCGATCATCCAAAGCATTCACCTTCGTCCTCATCTTGTTGTAGCCTGTGTCGTCCAATTTCAGTAGAGCTTTCTGCAAGTGACACATGGCCTCGTAGGCCGATTGTATGATTTGTGGAGAGGGAAGAACCAGCGAAAGCCGAGACGATTCTAGAATATGTTCAATCATATTCTTAAGAGAAATGGCTGCACCATAAGCCACCATCACTGGCTAGAGTTGCGAGGAGCTGCCAACGGCGTTTGATGGTGGTGGGATTTTGTATTGCCAATCACATGTATTGATTAGGATGTCCATTAGTACTCCCTCGGTCCCCATAGAAGATGTCACACTTGTGGACGACACGGGATTTCTGGTAGTTTTGTTTGTGTGTTAAGTGGAAAGAGAAAATAAAATATTTATATTATTGTGAGAGAGAACTTTTTCTAAAAATGAAAATATAACATCTTTAATGAAACAAACTAAAAAGAAAAATGAGATATCTTTTACGGGACAGAGTGAGTATAAGCTGGCTACATATTAAGAAAATAATTTTTGGTACGAATGTCGCATGCAATCTCTTAACTAAAGCCGTCTCCATATTTTGTTAATAAAGCTGATCGCTTTTGTTAGGATTGGATAAAAAAATTTAAGGATATTATTAAATAATGGCCAGCAATTATTTAGTGTTTCGCAGTCATTGGTGACGCACGCGTGGTTGGTCGTAATTTGAAAAAAAAAAACGTTTCAGTTTGGATTTATTCGCCATTATTGGCCGCCTAAAGTTTTCAACAAAACGATGTCGTTATCTTTTTTAAATAGACGACGTTGTTGACTTACGTTATCTCGGCTATAATATCGGATATACTTTCACTATGAATTTTTGTCTTGCAAAAAAGTTCAAATTGCATGTTTTTTTGTCTTATTTTTAAAATTGCAAGACTAACCAAAATTTATTATTTTTCTCTCAATTTAAAGTTGTCAGTTCTCACTCCTATATAATTGGCTAAGTGAAATCATTGGTCATCAATCAATAAATTGGATATTTTTAAAAAAATAAAGCTACAAAAAAGCACAAATTAAATGGCGTTTTCTTCTTAGAGTGGGGCCCGTCGCCTGTGGGCCCACTAAGATATCTATCTATACATATATAAAAGGCAAGTTTTGATTTTTTTTAAATATTTATATGTTTGTCCTTATTTTGAAATATTTATAAGTTATGAACCAATTTGAATATTTTAAGTAACTCTCATGAATATTTATTTAGATATTTTTATGAGCATTTGACTAATTCTTAAAGCACTACAATGAATCATTGGAGGTTACAAATATTTAAATAGAATAATGAATATTTATCAAATTTGTAACATATATTGTCTTCATTTTAGAATTTTTGATATTTTAATTCTATGATCTCTCATGTACTAATTGTATACCTATAAAAGGCATAGAGTTGTGGATGAAATACACACTAACAAAACATTCTTCATTCTCTCTCAAGCTCTCAACATTTTATTGCACATTTTAAGAATATTGTTTTGCTCGAATTTGGAGCCCCATCAAGTTTATAGGTGTCTAGCAGGTTTGAGACGTTATATATGTTAGGAGGAAGTCGTTTAATCTTTGGGGAAAATACGTCAATCCGAGAGCACTAACCGTGATGTAATTTGTCTTACGTAAAGATGTTTTTCTTGACTAATTTTCTTAATTTCCATTTCATTTATTGTTTTTTTCCCCTTTGATTACAATAGTTAGAGTACTGCGTGTATATGGTTCCAGAATTTTATCCCAATATTTCTTTATCTTCATTTTTACATAATTTATTATTTTTAGTAGAGAAATATAAGGGATTGTTTTAAATATATTTTTCAAAAATGTCAACACTTAATAATATAGTCTCTTTATCATTGTCCAAATAATTGTATTTGTCTTAATTCTATTTTAAATATGTTTAAATTAATATCTTTAGGTGTAAAATGAATTAAGGAGTATATATTTATTGAATTTTTATTTTATAGTAGTATATTTTTCTATTTTAAATCTTATACAATTTAAAATCGTATGACAAAAAAATATTCCGTCGTGCATTGCACGTGGGTTAACACTAGTTTTTATAATTTTCCAGAGATTAGGATGCAGCAATACTCCATTTGACGCTTATGCCCTCACATTAGTACAATATACTCACTCCCGTCCACACAAAAATAGATTACTTTTGTCATTTTAGGACATCCACAAAAAATAGCACCATTTCTAAAAATGGAAAGTTTATTTCTCATACCTTTCCCATTTTTTCTTTCATTTCTCATACTTTACTCACTTTTTCTCTCTATTTCTCTTACTTTATCTACTTTTTCTCATCCTCTTTCTTACTTTATCAATTCTACATTAAAACTCGTATCATACACAAAGTGATCTATTTTTTGTGGACGAAGGGAGTATTATTTATCCGTACCATAGAAAGAAGAAAAGGAAAATTTATAAAAAAATTGACGTGGAGAGGAGTATTATGAGCAAATGTAAATATGATGGATTAGGAACATTAGATATGATCGATTTAGTTGGATGTGATATTTAAATATCAAAAACTATTTTTTTTAAGATAAAATATAATAATGAGTAATTTAGTAAATACGTAATATAAATAATAATAAAACCGGTTCAAATAAAACCGATTTGATCGAATTAAAAATTAGTCAATAACTAATCTATGTACTTAATAGAAAACAAATATACAAATTTAATACTCCACGTATCTAGTAATAAATTAACTAGGAGATATGGTCAGAGGCGGACCTATGCGGGGGTATGGGGGTTCTAAGGAACCCCCACCCATTTTGCTATTTACTATATTATGTATAGTTAGAAAACATTATTCAAGTATCTAGTTAGCTCAGTTGGTTGGTGGTCTGGTCCTGGAGCTACTTGATTGTGTGTTCGAATCCCCTTGCTGGTATTTCTTTTGAATTCTAAAATGGCTCCTTTAGTTGATTTCTCTCTTTTTAATTGTGAGCAATTTTTTCACCTAGACATCCAAAGCAAAAAAACGTAGGCCGGAATAAAAAAAAAAGTAAGAGCATAATATAAATCAAATAAAAATACTCCCTCTGTCCACGAAAAATTATCTCATTTCCAACATAGAAACTTTCTTTCATGCTTTTTTTCACCTTTTCTCTCTTATTTTTTTACATCCCCTCTTCTACTTTATTACTTTTTCTCTCATCTCTCTTACTTTCGTCCACAAATGAGACTATTTTTTTATGGGCGGAGGGAATATAAAATGTATCGGAGAAGAGAAAATGTAATTGATAAATACGAAGCACCACATAAGAGGAGAAAAATGCATCTCAAACCCTCGCAACTTCATAATGTCTCAGGTTGTTTATACAATCGTCAACGCTAAAAAATATGCAACTATCGTTAATGTAATTTGGACCCCCCAGTATAAAAATCCTGCGTTCGCCACTGAATATGGTTATTGGATATGTTATCATGTAGGAATAATATTCATCTTCACTCGTATACGTAATATACACGTACAAGGTTGATATATGTATATGCATAAATAACTTATTAAAAGAGCTAATAGTATAAAATCAAGTCCATAATTAGATTCCGCTGGGCTGGGTCGGGCTTTGAGTGGGCCTAGGCTTGGGCCAGGCCTGGGTTTGTAAAAAGACTCAATTGGAGCCCAATTAATCTACTAAGCCCAACCCAAGCTCGCACCATTTAATTGATGGGTCAGGCCCGGGCTGGGCTGGGTCGGCCCGGCCCATTTGACCTTTCTATCGGTGACGTCGGAAGCTCGAAATAATTAATATATAATATTTTCATTTTTTATGTAATAATAATAAGAGTAATGTCAAAATTGGTCATGAACATATGATCATTTTACGTTTTTGGTCCTAAGCATATGGAAATTGGATTATTTTGGTCATCCGTCAACATTTCCATTAAAAACTAACGGTCAACAGATTTAATCTCGATTTTGACCAAGTTAAACTTTTAATTATAATTTTTTACTCCCTAATTAATTCCCTAATTATTTTTATAAATATTGACTCAACTTATTTTAACACAAGTGATACCCGCAAGTGTACGGGGCTAGTGTAGTAATTAGCAAGCAAGAGTATCGTATCCCACAGAGACAAATTCGTATCAACTTAACTACCACGAACAAACGTTGACTACTATCTAGAGAATCGGGAAAGGTTTGGTTTGTTTTAACACTACGAAAAGCATATAATGAGCAATTAATTAAATGAAAGCAAGTAAACACGGAGTGAAAAGATATATGGAGAAAATTGTAGAACTCAAGGATCCGATGCACAATTCCAAGCTCTTATCCAATCAAATTGCCTTACCTTTTGGTGTCTCTAGAATTACTAAGTCGACCACAAATATAGATTAAACCCCCTCCCGAGGTGAGAAACCTGTAGATTAGGTGCTAGGATTGAAGTCCCCTTCTAATCCTAAAACCCCTAACTCCCAAAAGCTCGATTAGGTCAAAGACCTCACTCAAAACCTCAACTCTCCCGAGTTTTATTGCATTAAGGTGTGAATTATTCTTATTTCCAGATTAATTATTTCATCTCCCGATTAATCTAATTAATCCTACACAATCAAGTGGTGATCAAGCAATTGAAAGGAATAAACCCAAGAATAATCAAATAACTACAAGAGCAAGGTAAGAACAAAATTAATTGGATAAAAACTATGAAATTAATGCATCTTCACCAAGAATTCTACAAAAGGTGTTTAGCTACTCATGTTCTTCACAAAAACCATGTTTAAAACACAAGATTCAATGAAATACATGGAGAAAAGATTAAGATACTCCTGTGAGAATGAATCTATGGAATTGCAACTTCAATCTTCCGATTGGAAGTCTTCAATCTTCAATTCTCTCTCTTAAAGGTGTTCTTGGGGGTGTGTGTGAGTGTTGGAGGCGGTAGATGTTGAATGGATGTGAACCCTAGGCGTTTTCCCTTTAATCTCCCATAAAAAATCGCGTTTTTGGCAAAAGAATACGCCAAAATAACGTACCCGGCCGGGTAGAATTATAAAGAGGAAAATTCACCCGGCCGGGTGATGATTTTCGACCATTTTCTGACCTTTTTAGCGCAGAATCGTCGTACCCGGCCGGGTGAATTTACAGTGTATAAATTCACCCGGCCGCGTGGAGGTTTCTGGACTGCGCAGTGTTCTTATAACGGCCATAACTTCTTCTACCGAACTCCGATTGAGACGTACGAGATACCCACGCGAAGCTCTTTCGAAGACGAAGAGATTGATATGCATTATAGGCTGATTGGACATCAAAATCTCCAGTAAATATTGTCTCAAAGCAAGGCTGCTGCGCATCCACATATTTTGTACCTTTTTCTACACACTCTTAACAAAATGGTCAACATACCAACATAATAGAGAAGTGGATATAAACATGCCCAATAATAGACAAAATGTGATCAAATTCATACAAAACCACCCTCTAAAACCATGTAAAATCCAAGTATGTCAACTCCCCCAAACTTACATAATTGCTAGTCCTCGAGCAATGAAGAAATAGAACTAATAGAAGACTTGGATTTAAAGGGGTTTAGACATCATCATTGTTTCAAAAAGTATGGAATAAAAGAACATATCACAATACAAATTCTATCAAGTCAAGCCGTTGAGTGCACTTTTACTACTAACTCGTATATCACCTTGGATTCATGCTTCTCTCAAAATATGTGTATGTGTATCTCACTCTCAAAAGTGTATATATAGAAATAATACTCTCAAATCAAAATACAAGTAGTGTTTACCATATGCTTGCTCAAAATCAAACATCTCCTCTACTAGAATGTGAATGTGAATTTAAAATCAGAAAGGACTTATTAAGGTTGTAACGTGACTCTTTGGACGGTAGGGAAAATTTAGGCTTAAGTGGCTTAAAATTATAAGAAGCACAAGTACCCACATACTACAACTCCCAACAAAAGACTATTTCCCAATACAAATCTCAGATAAGTAAGACTTTGTCGAACTTCTTCCTCTCATCTAGTCTCCACTTATTTAGGAACCCAACCAATAACTCTTCTAGACTTCGTCTAGCTTATACCTCCACAAATTTATTGTTTTTTTTTCTTTTTTTTTTCTTCCTCTAGACTTCGTCTAGCTTATACCTCCATTTTTTTACAACACCCCATATGTGCTTCCAAGTTTGTAGGCTTATCACTTTGACGGTAACTCAACAATTATTTGACATTGGAATACTTTTTAGGCTAGGAGGGCTAACTAGGGATTAAGACAAAAATATACACTTGTGAAGGGGAAAACAAAGAATGCCTAACGTCATCTCCTAAATTCACATTCACTATGTAGATTTAATATGATTAGGAGCAAGTTCTAGAAACAACAACAAGCATATGATAAAATCACACAAAAAAATGAAGTTTTGGCTCAAATCTCACTCGGGTAATAGCATGAATCAAGGCAAACAAGCAATTCGTTACTTATGCACCTATTACTCAAACTTTTAAATCAAAGACCATGATAGCTTAAAAGATGGATAGAATTTTTATCATTACAACTAGTCTTTACCCCAAGAAACCAGAATTATTTGAGTCTAGCTTTTGAGATGAAGGATTTGGGGGCAGCCAAACGTATTCTGGGCATGAATATTGTGAGAAACAGAGAAAGAAAGGAGATTTGGCTGAACCAAAGTGACTATATCTCCAGAGTCATCAAGAGGTTCAGGATGGAGACTACAAAATCAACTGCAACACCTATGGCCCAACACTTCAGGTTGACTGTGGAGCAGGGACCAAAAGGGAAAGAAGAGAGGCTGGAGATGCAGAACATTCCCTATGCTAACATAGTGGGGAGTGTAATGTATGCTATGATTGGGACCAGACCTGATGTAGCTCAGGCTATTAGCTCTACTAGCAGGTTCATGAGCAACTATGGTAAAGATCATTGGTTGGCCTTAAGGTGGATTCTTAGGTATCTGAAGGGAGCAGGGATCAGGGAATATTGTTTAGTAGCAGCTCATACAATGGGGAAGATGCTCTGGTAGGTTTCTGTGATAGTGATTTTGCAGGGAGTATAGATACCAGAAAATCTCAAACTGGATACATTTTCACTATGTATGGTACGGCTGTTAGTTGGAGATCAAGCCTGCAAAAGGTGGTGTCTTTGTCCACCACAGAGGCTGAGTACATAGCCCTAACTTCGGCTGTGAAAGAGAGCTTTTGGCTCAAGGGTATAGCTGCTGATTTTGGGGTGGAGCAGCAGGCTGTAGCTATTGGCTGTGACAACAATGGGGCTTTGAGTTTGGCAAAACACCAAGTCTTCCATGAGCGCAGTAAGCACATCGACGTGCGGCTATATTTTGTGAGGGAAGAGGTGGAGAAAGGAACGGTAAAGCTGTTCAAGGTTCACACGGCAGATAACCCGGCCGACATGCTAACCAAATCACTGCCAAAGGAGAAGTTTGAGCTTTGTCTAAAGATGGTTGGTATGAAAGGCGGGAATACCGAGTGATTTCATCTAAGCAATGAAGGTGGAGATTTGTGAGAGTTAATTGCTTAGTTGCAATGGCTAAGGCACAAGGAATGAGAGAGAAGGAAGGATCGTTGATGTGTTCAGCTCCTTTGGGTTGGAAGCTTCAGCAGCCGTCCATCTCAGAGATTGTGGGAGATTAAATCCTAGCCATAGGATTTAAGTCTTTTAGTTTTCTGTTAGATAAATGAGATGTCAGTTAGGTCAATATTAACTCCGTGAGTTAGCGTTGTAATCCCCAATTTTTCTCTTAACACAATACACAATAATTTCCCCAAATTCTCTCAATCAAGTTCTTGATTTCTCAATACGAATCTGCTGCAACACCGATCAACACCAACAATCCAAGTATGTCAAACACACAAAATAAGCTTCAAACCCTAATTAGCTTGTAATTCTAAAAAAAAAAAAACGAAAAAAACATAAACAGACAGCCTTATGCAAGAAGGAAATTCCTGAACAATCAAACGTCTAACTTTTATTTTATAGTTGATTAAAATTTCAAATCTTGACGCATAAGTCAAAGCAAAAACACACATTATTCCAAATTCCAACAAATTCAGCTCCCTCACAACTAAAAAGAAAACACAATCTAGCTCAACAACATTAATGATAACATGGAGCTCAATATGGATCACCTAATTCTTTTCCTAATACATTTCCTAATCCACCTCTCACAAACATAAAATATGATAGCGGGCTCCATTACCACGCATGTGAAGGGTGGATTAAAAAATGTATTAGGAAAATAATTAGGTGATCATCAAGGGAGCTCACAATGACAAAGTAAGTGGCCACAAGAAGGAACCCCAAGTAACTAAACGCGTGCCACGTGAGGGTTCCGAGCAAGAACGCCTCCGCAAATCTGGGCGGCGACAATCCGAAGACGAAGATCGCGGCGTTGCTGAGAAACGCGGATTGCCACGTGGGAGGCGATGATTGGACCAGGTGGATGGCCTGTTGAAGGAAACCTGGATCAAAATCAGTTGCTGATGCTTGAATTTGGGATGCCGATTTTTTCTTCAAGACTGGATTTTTAGGGGTTGAGCTGAGAGGGGTTTAGAATATTTATAAAAATAATTAAGGAATTAATTAGAGAGTAAAAAATCACAATTAAAAGTTTAATTTTGTCAAAATTGGAATTAAACCTGTTGACCATTAATTTTTAACGGAAATATTGACGGAAGATCAAAATGATCAAAATTCCATATGTTCAGGAAAAAAAATATATAAGATAATATTTAGAACAAAAAATGTAAAATGGTCATAGGTTGATGACCAATTTTGACTTTTACTCTAATAATAATAATAATATCGATGAAAACGAATTTTCAATTATGTAGGAACAAAGATTAAAATTTAACATAATTGTGGCGTAAAAGAGAAAAAAATCGACATTTTGTTCCAAACTATAGAAAGTAGAGAGAGTTGAATATACACATTATATTACAATAGCATAAAGAAAGAGGAAAAAAGACTAGGATAAATTAAATAGAAAAAGGGATTTATGATGCTAGAGGATTCGAACTTGGAAAACTGGATTACAAGACACCAAGTCAACCAACTGCGACAAAGACATAGGTTTGCATATATTATACTGTTAAGTGGGATTCCCACTTAACGTGATTTATCGAACAAGAAACAGAGGTCGTAGACTTCCGAGCGCCCAAGAGCTTTGGGTCGGCGGAGTTTTCCGACGGAGAAGGCTGGACGCGAGGGAGATCCTCGTCGGCAGCGAGATTCAGGGTGTTTCTTGTGGCACAATTTAGTAGGCCGTCAAAATATGATTCTCATTGATTACCCAAGAATAATGAAATAGGCCTATTTATATAAACTAAGACCCTAGGGTTGGTTCGACCTAACCTATACGTTCGGGAAAGAACCAACTAAGAAAACCCGAACGGAGCTTATAAAATGCTCGACTCAAAATATAATTCAGAAATTACAATTAAATAAAGAATAATGGAAAAGATAATAGAAATAACTACTATAGAATTAGTCGCTACTTAGCGACGTAATTCACAAACTTCTGCGGCTGCTTCAGCTTATCTCTCGGCCGCAGTGCTCTGGTCGTCGATACGGTTGTCGGCGTAGCCTCCTTCCCGTTCACCTCGTGCTCACCGCTTGCAGCTTGTTCCTCTGTCTCCTCTGCTCTATCTTCCTCATTCCTTGGCTCCTCTGTTCCCACCTTGGTCGCTGGCTCGTTGCGCGGGCTGATCTTATCAACTCCCCCCCGGTTAAGAGCTTCCTTGGCCTCAAGGGAGAGGGTTGGAAACCGCTTCTGGATGACCGCCAAAGGTTCCCAAGTCGGAGCATCCACACCATCCGACCATTGGACTAAAACATGCTCCTCTGCTTTGCCTTTGTTCCACATAATCTGAGAATCAAGGAAGCACACCGGCCGCACGATAGGTCGATCACCTATGAATTCCTCTGGCAGTTTCGCGTGTGGCGGAGTATGCTCATCAGCCACGAAATCACGCAGCAAGCTCACATGAAAGACATCGTGGATCCTACTGCCATCCGGAAGCTTTAATCGGTAGGCCACCGGACCTACGCGCTGCAAAATTTCAAATGGGCCGTAGAATCTCCGTGCCAATTTTGCCGAAAGCGGTTTAGCGACTGAATGTTGTCGATAAGGTTGTAGCTTCAGCCACACCCAATCACCCACCTCAAATTCAACATGTCTCCGTTTCTTGTTTGCTGAGTCTCGCATCCGCTGCTGCGCCTGATCGAGATTTCTTCGCAGATCCACCAGTAGCTGGCCTCGTTGGCGAATCAGCTCAGCCACCTTTGGGGGTGTTTTCGCCGACGGTGGGACCGCAACAAGAAGGGGAGGGTCTCGACCATACAAGGCCCTGAAAGGTGAAGTCCCCAATGACGCGTTGTGGAAGCAGTTAAGGGCTAATTCGGCCCATGGCAAAAAATTGCACCATTTGGACGGCATATCTGCTGTAAAGGCGCGAAGATATTGCTCTAAACCCCGATTTCGGACCTCCGTCTGCCCGTCCGACTGTGGATGATAAGCTGTGGAGAAGTTGAGCTTAGTACCACTCAAACGAAGCATCTCCTCCTAAGTGGCATTTAAGAAAACTGAGTCGCGGTCAGAGACTAGCGTTTTCGGGAAACCATGATGGCGCACCACCGTGGTGATAAACAAGTGAGCCACGCGAAGAGCGTCAAATCGGGTCGGCAATGCCGCAAAATGTGCATATTTCGAGAGCCTATCCACGACTACCATGATTGTTGTGTAGCCCCTGGACGGAGGTAGCCCGGTGATAAAATCCATAGAAACGTCTTCCCACACCTGAGATGGCACAGGGAGTGGTTGAAGAAGGCCAGCAGGTCGCTGCGTCGAATATTTGGTGGATTGACATACGGCACAAGAGTCGACAAACTTCCTGACATCGGAGCGCATCTTGGGCCAATAGAATCCAGCAGATAGCAGCCTGAAGGTTCGATCGCAGCCTGGGTGACCCGCCATAGGAGTACAGTGATGCTCCGTCATCAGAGGATGCTTGAACTTGGAATTGTGGCTGAGAAGGATACGGCGGTTGAAATATACCAAGCCATCCACATATGTCAAATGAGGGGGTGCAGAACCACCCTGAATCTGAGTGACCAAGGCCGTCAAATCAGGCAATGTCGACGTCTCCTCGCGCAGAGCCTCGATCAGCCGAGGCACCGGCTGCGCTATTGTCGACAGAAGAGCCCCAGCGTCCCCCAGTTCCTGGTCCGGCACGGCTGTGGAGGAGGTCGTCGGCGTATCAGAATCCTCCCGTCGGGACAGGGCGTCGGCAGCGCGATTGGTGACTCCTTTCTTATACTCGATCCGGAATGTGTACCCCAAGAGCTTGCGAATATAGAAGTGCTGGTCGGGGGTTTGAACCACTTGCTGAAGAAGGTCCTTGAGACTCTTCTGATCGGAGCGTATCACAAATTCCCGCCCCAAGAGGTATTGACGCCATTTCTGCACCGCTTCCACAATTGCATAGAGCTCCTTGTGGTAAGTTGACGCTACTCGGCGACGAGGACCAAGCTTTTTGCTGAAATAAGCTATCGGGTGTTTATCTTGAATCAGCACCGCCCCTATTCCTGTGTCTGAGGCGTCAGTTTCGATGCAGAATGGTTTATCAAAATCTGGGAGACTTAAAACAGGCGCCGTCGTCATTGCCGTTTTGAGGGCGGCAAATGCCGATTCCGCCTCTGCTGACCACGCAAACGCCTCCTTTTTAAGGAGATCTGTAAGAGGTGCTGCAATCATCGCATAATTGGCCACAAAACGCCGATAATACCCGGTTAGGCCCAAGAAACCCCGTAGCCGCTTGACTGTCGTGGGTGTGGGCCAAGCCGTCATGGCTTCGATCTTTGAAGGGTCCGCTTTAAGAAGACCATCGGACACTAGATGCCCCAAATATTCCACTGTCGTACTGCAAAAGGAGCATTTACTGAGCTTAACAAAAAAATTATTATTCCGAAGTAAGGATAGAACCTCAGTTAGGTGATGGCAATGGTCCTCCAAAGTTGGGCTGTAGACGAGGATGTCGTCAAAGAACACGATGACACATTTGCGAAGGAGTGGCTGAAAAATTCCATTCATAGCCGCCTGAAAAGTGGACGGCGCGTTTGTGAGGCCGAACGGCATGACCAAAAACTCAAAGTGTCCATCATGCGTTCTGAAGGCTGTCTTAAAGACGTCAGCGTCATGCATTCTGATTTGATGATAGCCTGACCGGAGGTCCAATTTGGTGAAGAATTTCGCACTGCCCAACTCGTCAAACCGTTCATCTGCAGTTGGAATTGGGAAATGATCAGGAACCGTCGCCATGTTCAATGCCCTATAGTCAATGCAGAAGCGGAATGTCCCATCCTTTTTACGAATCAACAATACTGGCGACGAGAATGGGCTATGGCTGCGTTGTATTATCCCTTGTTCCAACATGTCACGGACCTGGCGCTCTATCTCGGTCTTCTGAAAATAGGGGTAACGATATGGGCGAACATTCACTGGTTTAGCATTTGGCAACAAATGAATGCGATGATCAAACTCCCTCCGCGGGGGCATACCCACCGGAACTGTGAACACTTCCACGAACGAATCCAACACCTGCCTGATCGTAGGTGGAATGTCCTCTGGGAAGGACTCTGCTGTCTCCAGATTCTCGTCGGCGATCATTGGCTCCATCGGAATCAGCTCATAGAATTCGTGCGCCGGAGAATGCGATGCCAACATTGCCAACGACCGTAAAGTCAACAAACGCGGGGATGGCTGAACCCCATGTAATGCCACCTGTACACCGTTCCGGTCAAATTCAAGCGTCTTCCCCGCAAAATCTGCAGACACCTTGCCCAAAGATTCAAGCCACGGCAAACCTAGCACCACATCCGGACCATGAATATCCATAATGTTAAGGTCAATCAAAAATTCCACGCCCTGCATAGTCAGCTTGGTCTGGCGTGCCACGTGCGAACATAAGAGCGAAGCGCCATTGCCAACATAGACACGGAATGGGCGAATCGGGGTCAGTGCCAACTGTAGTTGTGCTGCAATTCGCGGATGGAGGAAGTCGTGGGTACTCCCTGTGTCAATCAACACACTCACGCTTGTTGTCCCAATCGCCCCAATTACTTGAAACGGGCGAGAAGTACTCCCGCCAGCCATAGCGTGAAGGTGAGATAGATCCGCAGTGATGATTGCATCTTCATCCACGCTAGAAGCCGAGGCAGCGTCATCGTCGTCGTCGCCTACATAACACAAAAGTTTCTGTTTGCAAACGTGGCCCGGCACCCACTTTTCCGGGCAATGATAGCATAATCCCTTTCTCGACCTGTCCGCCTTCTCAGCATTTGACACCCGAATGGGACGGAATCCCGACCTACTCGTATCCTTGGCTCCTGTTCCATGGTTCAGAATCGAGGAAGGGCCCCCATTATGGTGCGGTGGCTTGCTGTCACGCGAATTCCACTTTCCGCGAGACGGCTGAGGGTGGTGTTCCTCGTGAGAAGCCGCCAATCGCAGGGCCAGCGCCATGGCTTCCGCAAGAGATGCTGGTTGACGTAACTCGACCTTCTCCTGGATGGGTTCCTGAAGACCTGTAATGAAGATGGGAATCAAAGCTGCCTCCGATAGACCCTGCACACGATTTAAATATTTCTCAAAGGTATCATGATATTCGGCTACCGTCCCTGTTTGCACTAGTTTGGACAAGGGACCAATAAAATTTCGAAAACTCTGAGGGTCAAATCTATGTCGCACATCCTCCAAAAATTCGGGCCATGTCACAAAGGCGTTATTGGCGCGGTAATTGAATATCCATTCTGCCGCGGGTGGCTGGAATAACATGACCGCGTAATGTAATCGGTCCTCCTCCGGCATCTGGAGATGGTCAAAATAATATTCAACTCTAGAGATCCAATTAGAGGCATCAGAGCCATCAAAACGCGGTGCTTTCATACTGAGATCGCGCTGGCGATCAATTCTGGGCAGAGGAAACTGTGAACGCTGGGACGGCGAATCCCAACTCGTCGGTTGGCGATAGCCATGAGAATCCCGTGTCGCATCCATCTGATAACGCTCTAATGGTCGATCCCAACACGAGCGCTGCCTCGGGTGTGGATTGCGGGAACGACGGGGTTCATTCGCGGGAGATTGGTAGGCATAGTGGCCATGGCGTCGCCGGTAGTTGCGAATTTCCCGAGTAGCAGGACGACCATCCCCACCACGGTCACGATGGACGTGGTTGAAGGACCGGGGGATGCCGTCCGATTCAAATCCTAACAGCAGTTCACGGCGATTTCGAAACTTATTATCCAGGGCCTCATCAGAATAATAGGGCGGATCTGGATCGGGACTGGTTGGAACATCACTATGGTTATTGCGACGATCACTGGGGTCAAAGTGGCACTCCAATTTGTCAAGCCTAGCCATTATTTTGTCAAATCCCTGCGCCACCGGATCCACGTGGAGATCCACATCCAAGGGTTGGGTAGAGCTTCCCGGATCGCCTCGCGGTGGGGGGCGCGGGCGGCTCCCAGGTGAAGTGCGACGCAGTGGCTGAGTGTTGCCACCCGTGAGGAGACCAGGCGGCGGAAGAAGATCAGCGGCGCCAGTCATTGAAGCAATTTGTATAGAGTTCGAAATGAAGAAGCACCAGTTGTTAAGTGGGATTCCCACTTAACGTGATTTATCGAACAAGAAACAGAGGTCGTAGACTTCCGAGCGCCCAAGAGCTTTGGGTCGGCGGAGTTTTCCGACGGAGAAGGCTGGACGCGAGGGAGATCCTCGTCGGCAGCGAGATTCAGGGTGTTTCTTGTGGCACAATTTAGTAGGCCGTCAAAATATGATTCTCATTGATTACCCAAGAATAATGAAATAGGCCTATTTATATAAACTAAGACCCTAGGGTTGGTTCGACCTAACCTATACGTTCGGGAAAGAACCAACTAAGAAAACCCGAACGGAGCTTATAAAATGCTCGACTCAAAATATAATTCAGAAATTACAATTAAATAAAGAATAATGGAAAAGATAATAGAAATAACTACTATAGAATTAGTCGCTACTTAGCGACGTAATTCACAAACTTCTGCGGCTGCTTCAGCTTATCTCTCGGCCGCAGTGCTCTGGTCGTCGATACGGTTGTCGGCGTAGCCTCCTTCCCGTTCACCTCGTGCTCACCGCTTGCAGCTTGTTCCTATGTCTCCTCTGCTCTATCTTCCTCATTCCTTGGCTCCTCTGTTCCCACCTTGGTCGCTGGCTCGTTGCGCGGGCTGATCTTATCATATACTCCATCTGTTTCGCCATAGTTGAGGTGAAACTTTTCGACACGGAGTTTTAGAAATGAATATTGGAGTGTTAAACAAATAGATATAAAAGTAACAGGGAGGAAAAGGTAGAGGGAATAAAGTACAAAGTGAATACAGTAGAGTGAGTAAAGTAAGAAAGAGAAAAAAGTTACCATATATAGAAATGACTCAACTATGAAGAAACTTCCCGAAATGGAAAAATGACTCAACTATGGTGAAACGGAGGGAGTACTACATACTAAATCGGAAATTTGTTGGGGGACCAAAGCATGCATTCCCAGTTGACAATAAAAAAATATCTGCTCAAAACATAATCACAATAGCCTAGCTCGCCGTAGAGCATCCTCGAATGCTTCCTGACTATTCCAAGGAGCCACCTGCATTGAAAAGGATCAAAATCATACACAAAAGTTATAATCAAGGCAAATTATGTGGGATTTTTTTTTACCTCAGTAATCTGAGAGTTGAAGTGTTTCTCAATCTTGTCCATAATCATATCATCGCTGTCAAGACAAAGCAAGTTGAACACAGCACCTGTCCAGCACAAAATACAAGTTTTATCCAATCAAAATCATGTTTCAAACCAAAATATTGCCAAATCAAGAAAACAATGTGCATAATTAACAATGAAATACCTTTGCGGCCAAAGCGCCCAGCTCTACCAACCCGGTGCAAGTAAACCTCATTGTCAGGCTCAGAATAACGACCATATTGCACAGGTAGATCAAAATTGATGACCAAATTTACCTACATAAAAATAATATGGAATTATTATAAGAGGTTAAGATCCAAGTTATTGAAGCAAAATACCAAAAGAGATGAGCAATAGCAGCACCTGTTCCTGGTCAAAACCTCGAGCAAGAACATCAGTTGCGATTAGAACATGGGTCAGACCTTTTTTGAACTCTTTTATGATTTTGTCCCTGTCCTCTATAGTCAGAGCACCTTGGATCGTAGTCACCCCATAGCCATGTTTGACCAAAGCTTGGTGCAACATAGATGCAACATTCCTGGATTTGACAAACACAATTGTCTGCCCCACTCTCTCTCCAAGTTCAAGTATTTGGTCTTTAATCACCATGATCTTTGAAAGCTCGTCAGGACAATGAACCTTGTACTGTTTTACGCACTCCAGAGATAGTTCTTCCTTTCTGACAAACATTTGATTAGGTTGTCCTTGAAAGATCTCTCCAGCTATCTTGGATGAAAAGCCCTTCACAACATCATTAAAGGTAGCCGAGAATAACAGGACCTGACCAAATGAAGATTGAATCTGAGATTAAATAATTTCCATTTTCTGTACCAATGTCCCTAACACCAAACATGACCAATAGATGGCAGCATATGAACGGATTGCATAATGTGTTACAAAATTAGGTGTGACACTAGTGGAAATATATAACTATAAAATGAAATAAAAGATTCATAGTGAAGTAGAGAGATAAAATTGACAAGGAACGTCCTCTCTAATAAGCAACAGAGAAGTATATTCATTAAAAAACATGATTATTTTTTGTTAATAGTTGAGCTGATCAAATCATTTTTGGAATCGAGTTTTTTCAAATAATAGAGCCGTTGGAACAGAGGCAGCTGAATTGGGAAAGTGACCGTTGGTAGTTACAACTGATTTGGGGCTTCTTGCTGTGAACGGAATTGGGGTTTGATTCGTTCGGATCTAACTGCATTTATATAGCAGTGAGTCTTTGAAGAAGATCAAGAACTTAGAGAGAGAGATCAAGATAGAGAGGAAAAATTCCAGCTGTGCGTGTGTGCTCTCGAAGCAAGTCGACTTCGAGCGAGCTGAGAGTGTTGCTCATTCTGTGAATCTCCGAGAGCTTGAGAGTTTTGTAATCCTTCAATTGAGAAGCTTTTCAATAAAATACATCACCAGATTTTGCCCGTGGACGTAGGCCTTTTGCGCCGAACCACGTAACCTTCGTGTTCTTGTTCGATTTGCTTTTCTTGCGTTTGAATTCACATTTTTTACTCCCTCCGTCCCGGATAATTCGGGTCACCTTGACCGGGCACGGGTTTTAAGAATTGTAATGGAAAGTGGGTTGAAAAAGTTAGTGGAGAGTGGGTCCTATCTTTATATATTAGTTTTATAATAAAATGTGAGTATGAATGAGTTAGTGGAATATGGGTCCACTACCAAAATTAGTAAAAGTGAAGTGAGACAAATTATGTGGGACGGACTGAAATGGAAAACTGAGACGAATTATCTGGTACGGAGGGAGTACTAAACAACCAACCTGGCAATTGGAAGTGGATTTAGCAATAGCCTTCATTATCTTGATTGATTCATCTCGGAATCCACTCTGCATATGATAATAAATTCACTTAATAAGCTTATAATATGAGATATTATATGCTTCACAAATCACAAATCAGAACATACGCAATACAGTGAACTTAACTTCACCAGGGCACCATAACACAAAATACTTTATGCATAAAAGATTATTTCTCAATTTATTTATGATCTATCCATTCATTTGGATGCATTAGAAATGGATCCAGGAGTGCATGTATCATTAATTTGCATGAGAATATAATCAGACAGACCAATATACAAGACCAGGCATTGACATGGATAGATTGACCTAGACCTGCCCAAGATTTACCGAACCGGCAGTTAAACCGAAACCGTAACCGCCGGTTACAGTTATGAACCGAAATCGTGAGAATTTATCCGAACCGAAACCGTCAATTTTTTAACCGTGGTTCGGTTCAGGTTCAAAAAATTTCGAACCGAAACCGTGCCGTTCCGCCGGTTCCGGGCGGTTTCAAACCGGAACCGCAAAAAACCGCTAGAAAACCGTGAAATCAAGCCGAAACCAAAAAAAACCGATGGTTCGGAACCGTAAAAAACCGCCGGAAAACCGCCGGTTCGGAACCGAAACCGAAACCGTAACCGCGAAACACCCTTGCGGTTCGGTTCCGGTTCAACAATTTCAAAAATCGAAACCGGCATTCCGAACCGTAACCGCCGGTTGCTGAACCGTGGGCACCTCTAGATTGACCTAATTTACCAAGATAGTCAATTGGATGGAAGAATCTAAGTGAAAAATGGAGTATACAGGTCAACCAAAAGGAAAAAGATAAAGCATGTGACTACACAATCGTTACACACAGTACACCAAAATAAAAGGTAATTGTGCAATTAACAATTTAACACCATAAGAAGAAAAGCTCAATAAGAAGAGGCAAATGAAATCGCACAACTCACCATTGCCAACATGCGGTCTGCCTCATCGAACACAAGAATCTTCATTTTACTCAAACCCAATTTCTTGAGCTGCAACCATTTAGAGATTGTGCCTGGTGTGCCGATGATTACTTGCGCTGTAATAGGTGGCCTCTTTTGTATTGGCATGTAGTTTGCTTGATCAGATGGTAAGGCTAATTCTGAGGTTATCCCAGTGAACCTCCCCATCTTCAGAAGCACTTCCATATTCTGCACAATTTAATCAGCAATAATGTTAGGGAGATTCAATATATAGAACAGAAAACGGATATATTTGAAAGTCACTTTCAGATTAAATCAATTTCGTTGGTTCAACCAAACTTATTTGATCGAATAAAATAAAGAGAAATCAGAAAATTCATATGTGTATTCGAGATTTTAGAACCAGAAGAATTGATCAGATTTTGAAGAAGACGAAACGTTGCAGCTGCTGAAGAAACAGTGCATCCGTTGGGAATATTAACCGAAAATAACTAATTTTCAAAAGGTTTCCGAAATTACAAATTAGTCCTTTGACTTTTAGAAATTATATTTTCGAATGAATTTCTAATACAGCTCGACCCCAGCCAGGGCTCTGCCCTTTGGACCCCGCTACCCGGGGGTAGCTGCCCCCGGACCCCGTTCATCTATTAAGGAGCTTCGCCCCTAACATCATAATGAATTCAAATAAGTGTGCACTCCGCACCTCCATACTTAAATGATATATCATTATAAAAATAATCGACCCATCAAGTTAATCCAATTACACTAAAATATCCAACAAATAATTACATAATTATAAGCACTTGACTTGATTGAATTAATTAAATGGAAGACACAAGTATGCAGCCACAGCAAAACAACAGTCTTTTTTTTTTCCAAACAATGTATAGACAGCCAAACAAGCAAGCAAAACAAACCTGAATGGCTAACTCCCTGGTGGGGCAAATGCAGAGAGCCTGAGGTTGAGGGACATCGGGATCAACTCGGCTCAACATACCAAGCACGAAGCAAGTGGTCTTCCCGGATCCATTATGAGCTTGAGCTATTAAATTGTTGTAAGGAGGAGTTAAGATCATGGGTAAGCTGATAGCCTGAATCTTGCTAGGTTGCTCAAACTTCATCTCAACATAAAGCCCCTTGAGCAATTCAGGCGACAAGTTCAAGTCTTCGAATCTCTTGGCCGAGGTATATGGAGTGTCCCCGGACGTAACCTGCAGGATATACGATTATCATGCATTGCAAAATAGCAATAAAAGTAGAGAGCGCTTACCGCTTCAATGGTGGAGTTTGTAAGGCCGAGTGCTCCTTGTTTGTTGGACTCATCCAAAACCAATGACTCCAATTTGATATTCATAGTGGACGATGAAGTCTCGTTCTCCTCAGCCATGGCGACGCTGCTAGATGCCTTTTATATAATCCAACTAAAATAAATCAAAGTAAATAGCTGACCGGCGATGAGACGATTGACGGCGAATTCCTCAGCCGAAATTGAGAGAGAAGAGAGGGGATATTAATTTATATACTACTCCTAGTATAATATTTGGAAACTTTTTTAATTATAATTGATTTCCTTTTATAATCGATTGAATTCTATTAGTACTAGTATTAAGATTTTCAAATCAAGAATACCTAATTATAGAGAAATGATATGCTACATACTTTATGTGGGCTCCTTATATGAGCACCACTCTCGTTTGACACACATTTAACATTGTTCGTTTCGATTTATCTATTTGGTTTTATTCTAATACATTAAAAAATGTTATTACAATTTTTAATTTCACAAAACTCATAAAAATCAAAGCTCGATTTGCTCGATTCCTCCATAATTTCAAATAAATGAATAAAATAATAAATCAAGCTTTGATTTTTATGAATTTTGTGAAATTAAAAATTGCAATAACATTTTATAATGTATTAGAGTTAAACTAAATAGATAAATCGAAACGAACAACGCTAAAAGTGTGTAACGAGAGTGGTGCTCACATAAGGAGCCCACATAAGGTATGTAGCATATCATTCCTCCCTAATTATAATAATAAAAAAAAAAGAATTTAAACAATATAAAGATTTAAAAAATAGAATTGTACTTATCTTGTCTAATTCTAAATAAAGAATTTACTTCTCCTAATAAATGAAATATTTTAAATTCGACAAAAGAATTAGTATTACAAATAATACTACTCAAAAATAAATGAAATATTTTAAATTCGACAAATGAATTAGTATTACAAAATCACGGCCCAAATGTGTAAGCATCCACAGCGGTGTCTCTTATCCGTCTCTTAACCGTCTCATCTCTTCACTATTCATGGGCCCCACTGTACTTTTCACTTCATCTCTTAACTAAGAGATAGCACCCACATCAATCCATCTCTTATCCATCTCTTAACCATCTCATCTCTTAACTATTCATTCAATTTCATTTTTCATTTTTATTTTCAACAAATTCAATTAATAAAAAACACACTTCATTAAATAAAATAAAATTACAATTTAAAATCCTAAAAATAAAAAAAATACATAATTAAAATCCTAAAAAAATAAAAACACACATATTTAAAATCCTAAAAAAATAAAAACACACGTAATTTAAAATACTAGAAATTAAAAACACTTAAAAAACTACTCCGCCGGCGAATCATCCCCCGAAGCCGGTGGCGGTGCACCCGGCTGAAGACCAAGTTGCGTTGCCATCGCCTGCATTCCGAGAACATGATGTTCGTATTGGGTAGGCGTCATCTTGGAAGTGTCAGCCATCGTGGAGAGCATGTATACGGACCACAGGGAAGTGTTCGAGCCCATGCCCGCGCCCGCGCCCGCCTGGCTCGATTCGCCCCGGCTCTTCCCCTTCCCCTTCCCTCTCCCTCTAGCCGCCTTCGCCGCCTTGGTCCCTTGCGGCCGACGTCGTGAACCGGATGAGGAGCCACCGGCTTCAGTGGGCGTGTCCTCAGCCTCATGTGAGGCGTTGCCTGATCCGCCGCCCTCACTAGACGAGTAGCCACCCCCCGTGTGCTTCGTACGTTTCGAGCTCGAGGATTGGACACCGCCAGCCCACCGATCTTCGTTTCTGACCAGCTTCCAAACATCGATATGTTTGAAATCTTTTTTGACGTCGTCTTTAAAGACGTGCATTGCCGCTCGCAGAATGTCGGCTTCACTGGCTCCGCTTTGGTAATGCTTCGCTTCACCCCTGTAAACCGCGCAAAACTTTTTGACATCTTTGTCGACCCGGTCCCAATGACTGCAGAGCATCTTCACGGTGCGGGGGCGACTCCCCCTCGGCTTTGAATCTGTGTTGTAAAGCTCTGTGACCTTCTGCCAAAAGCACAATTTGTTTTGTTGAT
>NC_062965.1:52194180-52326880 GCF_023119035.1 Salvia hispanica | reverse complement strand
AAAATTACTTCCCCAAATAAATTCTCTGGAAAGACTGGTGGGGACACTGTCCTCTCTTAATTACCAGACTCCAAACAGAATTTATCAGTCGGTGTACAAAACACTACTACAATACCCGCAAATAATATTGAATACAATATCCCAACAGAAAAGCAAACCCAGAAATAAATGCGGAACAAAATAAATAATAAAGAAAGAACACACCCGAAACTTTGATAACGGAGTTCGGCCAAATTGCCTACGTCTCCGAGCACCCTCTGCAGAGCCCGATTATATTAAACGGAGAAGAGAATACAAATGTTTGAGGATGTTTACAAATGAGGGAGGAGTGCTCCTTTTATAGGCAGCCACTCCCCCCAAATAACCAATACCCACCGATGTGGGATTGGAAACTTTGACAATTAGTCAAAGTTTGTAGGCAAACTTCAACACTCATGGGATTTGATATGCAAGATTTGAAGCTGAAAGAGGTTGGATATGGAAGCAGGGATCTCTCTGTTGCAAGTTAGGGCAAGATACCTCAAAGAAACTAGTTTAAGAATTTCAAGTGGGATATGGTAGAATCGGACTGGAAAAGCATCTAGTACCTTGAGCAGCTTGAAACCCATCGCATGTATTGGCATTGGATAGTGATAGTAAGGACCAAGACAAAGGAAAGAACGAACAGTGGATGCACAATCACTTTTTATTGTGTCATACACTTGTTTAAAGGCAAACAACATGTGAGCATGGGTACACAACCGACGTTGGTCTTTCAAAACATCATCATAACCTTGTAAGACATGCAGAAACTTGATCTTACTAGCTTCTTTCTTACACAAGTGCTGCCAACATGAATGCACGCGACATTGTCGGTTTGAAAACCAAGATTTTGATTCTCTAAACAGAAAAAGATGATAATAGTTTGCAAGCCTCTCCAAGCAGTACATTACAAAATTTTGCTCAGTTTGGTTTAGACGCAGTTCAATAAACCCTTCAACATGCAACAGGGAGAGCATGCGATTTTGTAAGATATCTCTATATGGAAGAAAAGCTCCAATATAGAGAAAAACCATTTTTAGAAATTGAGATAAGTATTCATAGCTTGGGAAAAGTACCTCTGATATTTGATTATATGCATCCACGAAAACTGAATTGTGTTTTTTCACAACTACCTCGGTCCAATATTTTGGCGTCTTATCTTCTTTGGATAGGAGTTTTGCAACTGTGACTACCATTAGTGGAAGACCTTCACATTTGTAGGCAATCTCCTCTCCCAATTCGTCAAGCTGAGGAGGAAAACCTTCTTCGCCAAACACCTTCTCGCCAAGTAATTTCTTGCTTTCTTCGAAAGTCAACAATCCTACTATGACATGATGCGATGATTCTTCAATTCCTAGCCTGCTTGTAACCAAGATTCGGACATTCTCATGTGGAAAGTAATGATATAGACCTGCGTCCCATTCCCATACATCATCCAACACAATGAGACATTTCTTATCCTTCAGTCTCTCTTCCAAGAGTTTGTCTAATTCCACCTCATCATCATTATCATCTCCTGGAGTAAGCATTTGGTCGTGAATGTTGGGATCCACTTGAGCTAGAATGCATCGTAATATTTCATTGATTTCACATTTTCTACCCACTTTGACCCATGCTCGGAAGTCGAAATGTCTCTGAATGGATGGATCTTCAAATGCTTTCTTAGCAAGAGCTGTCTTTCCAACCCCTGCCATCCCTGTAACTAATAGCCAATCCCTGTCATCTACAAATCTAACATCAGCTGTAATTTCTTCAAGAAGATAATCACACACTTGTTTAAATTCTGTTGATAATCCAACCATGTTTGAATTAATTCCACTGAAATCAATTCTTGAGGAAATAGGTTCGCCTACTTCTTCAGGCATATTCAGCAGTTCAACATCGTACTCCGCCTTCATAACCATCACCCTCTCCACTAAGCAATCAAGATTCTGTTGCAGACTTCGGAGATCTAGAGAGAAAGGCAAGTTATCTCTCTCACTTACTGATGAGCTTTCGATTTGTGGAAGAATCTGATCATAGAAATGAGATTCGAGTAAATCTTCGAATTCCCATACGGCCTCTTTGATTCGTTCATCCAAAGCATTCACCTTCGTCCTGATCTTGCTGCAGCTCGTCTCATCCAATTTTAACAAAACTTTCTGCAAGCTAACCATGGCCTCATACGCCGATAGTAAGACTTGTGGAGAGGGAGGAACCAGCGAAATCCGAGACGATTGTAGCATACTCTCGATCGTCATCTTAAGAGAAGTGGCTGCACCAAAAGCCGCCATCACTGAGTAAAGTTGCGGTTGCGAAGCCGGGGAAGAGGAGGTGTCAACGGAGTTAGGTGGTGGTAGGATTTGTTTTGCTAATCACGTGCATTGATTAAGGTGTGAAATTAGAGATTAAGAAAATAATTGATGGTACAAATGTCACAACCTCTTTATTAAAGAGGTCTCCATGTTTTATTGTATGCTTTTGTTAAATTAGAGAGCCCATTATCTAGTGTTTCTCATGTCATCGATGAGTGTACTTGTGTCGTATTATGGGCAAATTACTGGAATAATATTTGATTAAATTCCCACTTATTCGGTAACTTAAAAATAATTAGAAAAAACTTGAATATGGATTTGTTCACAATTATTGGCTGCGAATGCTTTTCAACAAAACAATGTCATTATCTTTATAAATAGACGACGATGTTCAAGTACAACTTTTTTCGTGCGAACAAGTTCAAATTGCATGTTATTTTTGTATTATTTTTAAAATTACAAGATTGACTAGAATTTCAACTTATTCGGTAACTTTAAAGTTGTCGGTCCTCACTCCTAAATAATGAGATGATTTATTACAATTTATCCGTTCATTCATTCAAATAATAATAATAATAATAATAAAACATAATTTGTCTTGTGGAATTAATAAAGAGAATTGTTGAATCGATTTGAAACGACTTTTTTTTTCATACGATACGATGGTATTGAAAATAAAATCGAAATATTTCATAAAATTGTAAAAATTAATAGGATATGACATAAGAAAATTAATCAATTATTGTGATAGGAATGTGATCAAATGAAAACTCTTAATATTGTACAAACTCAAAACTATGATCTAAACCATTGAAAAATTTCAACATATCACAAAAAAACATCAACATGAAAATGTCAACAAAATTTCAATAGTAGTCAATGATTGATGTTGTGTTGATATTGTGTTAATACTGTGTTGACATTAAAATCTTGAAATTTTACATTGTGTTGATATTGTATTGAAACAATGTTGAAGCTGTGTTGAGGAGTTTTGAGGTTGTACGATATATAAGTTTTCATTTTATCACTACTCGTGATATTTTGATGTTTGTTGATATTTATTAAAAAAAATACTCCCTCCGTCCCATTAAATATGCAATATTTATTTTTTGGCATATGATTTTATGTAGTGTTGTTTTTTGAGTTAATGATGAGAGAGTAAAGTAAGATATAAGAAAAAGTAGAGGGAGTATTGTTTCTATTTTTAAAAACTTTTCATTTTTAAGGACGAACTAAAATGGAAAACGTTGATAATAGGGTTACATGTAGCCCAAACTATCATGCCGCCATATTTTGGGCCTCGGCCCGATAAATACTATACTATCAGCCCATCATAATAAAGGTTGTTCCCCAACAACTTCGGTCCTTCCATTTTCTTCCACAAATCAAACTATGGAGAATGTCTCTTATTTTTAGTTAGGCTTATTTTTGTATCAATTTCAAAAATTTAGAACACACTTTGATTGCATAAGTTGACTCTAATTAGATATAGTCTATGGATAGACATGAAGCTAAGATAAGATTTGGTCAAATTTAGGAAACATTTAGATGAGGATAAGAATATTTCAGAAATATTTTTTCCACTCTAAATGAAGTATTTCTTGTTCGGCACATGATATTGTGCAACATTGTTTTGCGAGTTAAATGGAACGAAGAGCATATTTTTCAAAGCCATGCAAATAAATTTTTGCGATACTTACTACTCGGAGTAGAGTTATCGTAGAAATCGTATGTATAAAATCCACTCTATGGAGAAATTAACCCCACTTAGGAAATACAATTTCCACATCAAATAGGATCTATTCAAGCTCAAATATTTCATTAATCCAGCGATGTGATGCGGTCGTTGTAATACACGATTGAAGGAATGAAAATGATCCTCTAAACATTTCGTTATGAATGAAAATTGTTGGATTTCCCTATCACAACAGAAAGAATGAATGTAACATATACACTTCCAAGGAGAGTGGCTTTGACCATTCAGAAAAAGAGAGAAGAACACTAATTAAAGCAAGAAGCAAAAGCCACATACATATATATGTAGTAATCAAGAATTTCCCCCAAAAAATCTTTCCTTCACAAAATACTGGACCATCAAACAAAATGAACCATCTTCATGTTGTAAGAAACACACAGTCCACGCACTATTCCAAACCTTTATTTATAACTAAGATTTTACATGCATTATATTAAAATTGATTGATATATTTGTTGATAAAAAAATCTATTTATCAACGTATACGAAAACTGAAATAAAAATTGTCAGATTTCATCATCCGAACGTCGTTAGAACATATGCAATTGAGATCTTGTTAGAATCCTTATAAAATTACCTTTCATCTGATATATTTTTTGCGAAAAAATTATTCAAAATCGAGAGAGTTACTTAAATTTAAAGTTTTTGGATATTAATAAGAGAGAATTGACATTAATACCCTATAATTTTATTTAATAATTATTTAAATTTTAAATATACTAATCCACTTGGTCTTATATCAATCACTAGATCTCCTAATCTAATGATTAAGAATTAGTCTTAATTTTAGATTGCTAATTACTCCCTCTGTCCGCGAATAGGAGTCTCGTTTTTCCATTTTGATCCGTCCTTGAATAAGAGCCTGGTTCATAATTACCATAAATGGTAAAGAGGCCCCACATTCCACTAACTCATTTCACTCACATATCATTTAAAACTAATATATACAAGTTGGGCCCCTATTCCACTAACATTCTTCCACCCATTTTTCTTAACATTTCTTAAAACCCATGCCGAAAACAAATGGAACTCCTATTCGCGGACGGAGGGAGTAGTTAGCAAGATCACATCCCTACTTGGGTATGTATAGTAAAGAAAGATAGACGTGGGGTTTACCTTTTGATGATTTGATGATTTGTTGGTGTGTGACTGTGTGTGAAGAAAATTTTGGGTGTTCGATATTTGTAGAGACTTTGGGGATATATATACTTGTTATCTTTGGCAATTGGATGGTATATTTTATTTTTCTTGCTGCTAAAAGATATTGTAACTCTTAGGTCAAGATTTTAGCCTTTAATACAATCTTGAGATATCACACTACTTGCATCTCCACTATATTAAGGAGGTCCCTATGGATTTGGTAGAGATATTTGCAAATCATGTAAATTTGAAAGATAATCTCATGTAGGGAAATTATTTTTGGAGATTTTTCCTTGGAGTGTTGACTATCAAATGGACTGCCTTAGACTTGCGCGTCTCTTTTGTTTAATTGTAATATATTAGGGTTCAATTATTTTATAATATTATACTTTATCGGACTTTTAATGCATGTATTAGACATTATAAACTTTTACTTTGAATTTATTCTTTTGAAAGTCATTGAAAATAATTGCAAAATACTAACAAGCATAAGCAGCACTGTGTTTTATTCAATCATGTAAGAATCCTTTCAAAGTTTTGGGGTTGTTACACAGCGGCAGACACCATTTATGCATACCTTCCTCGTATCCATTTTGCATTCTAATTTGCAGTCATCACTGCGTCTGCATATTGACTTATCTGAATAACACACATAAAAATATAAAATTAAAATAACGAATTTATGCATTAAGAGATACTTGTAATTTGTAATATTATTTTTTATGGACTTGTCAGTCCCATAAACTCACAAGACTGGAATATAAAATCATAACTTTACAAGAAATGTGTTGACTTTTATTAAAAATAGAAATTACTCTACCATTATGAAACGTACCAAAATGACAAAATGACTCTACTACTATGGAACGAATGGAGTATAGAAAGAGTCATCGTTGAATGTACCATCAATCTTCTCAGTTCCTTGCAAATCATCACAGAGGCAACGCCGCGTTGTAAAACAAACTGCTTGTTGGTGTGTCTCTTCGCAAATAGGAACTAGATAGTCGCAATCTTTATTGGTTGTGCAAAACTTTGCTGACGCGCTTGCTGGGTTTATAAAAAAAATATTAAACCGTGATACATAGCTAAGAAAACAAAAGAATTTTGAATGTAAATTTGATGTTAGAGAAGCGACACAAACCTATGACAATCAACATAAGGGTGACCAATAAGATGGACTTTTGAGAAGCCATGATGGTTCTTGAAATTTTTTTAGTGAAGATTGAAATACTACAACTCTCTTTATATATAGTATTGATAATATTAAATGGAAAATTTTGAATAATATCGAACAAACTTTTATTTAATTCATACTAATATAAGATTTTTTTTAGTGACAATTAATGACTAAGTTCCCACATTCTATTTGTAGTTAGAATGTATTAATGTCTATTTCCTTGCTACATAATTTTGATATCGAGTGTATCCGAATTTTACAGTTGGGTTAATTTTATAAAAATGAAAATGTTTAATTCAATTTTCTATTTTCAAATCTAGTGAAACTGACTAGAGTCACTAGACTACGATTATAGTATTACTTTGTTATTTATACGACTAAATTTATTTTTCAATATACTCATTTTGGAAATTAATAATCTTTCAGTTTTTTGTATTTAAATTTTGAACATTACATGGCGTCCACTAAATAGGTGTAAACCATGCACAACATTTAAATGATAAATACTTGTACAACATTGATTACACTTTTCCAAGAATCACAAGAAAAGAAGAAATAAATGCTTAGAGAATGAGAGATATTAACGTTCACACAGCTCAAAATTGAAACATAATTAAGTAGAATATGTAGTACTAATAATTAAGAAATAAGAGTCCTGTTACGACGTGGGAAAAGAACCAACCGAAGAATAACCCATGAAGGAGCTTATAATATGCCCACACACGATTATAACTCGACTACAGAAAACGACTTTAAAATACAACGGACTCGATAACAAATCACAATCCTTAAAATGATGGGATAACTCGACGTCTTATCCCTTCTGCTCTCTCATTTTCCTGAAAACGATAAATGAATAATAAAAACATATCAAGTTCAAATCACAAGAAATTAAAGTTAAGAAAGATTGATACAATTTGTGCAAATTACATGAATTGGGAAGACTAACCAGAACCGAGTTGAGAGTCTAGCAAAGACTACTCATCTATAAAAAAGAAGAGTACCAAAGAACTTTAAAGAGAGATTTCTTTAATCGCCAGACCGAACCGGCAACTAAGGGACTGCACTCAACTAATTCAATTGTAGTCTTTGTGGCCGTTGAAGGATCACGCATCCAATCGAGTTGCTTTAATTTGTAGCAATGCCGTATGCTTAGGAGGCGAAGCATTGGAAGGCTTCCATGTAGAGCTTTCCATTGCACTAGATCAGTATCTTCAATTACAAGTGTCTCAAGTTTCTTAAAACAACCATATTCTATATCCCACTTTGGTCCTCGAAAGGCATAGTGTTCTAATTTGAGATCTCGAAGATTTGGCAGCAGCGAACCAATATCATTCATGTGCTTCCATGGACACCCTAAGCCACTCAATTCCAACATAAACAGACTTGACGAGAACATTGAAAGAGGAACCATACACTCGTATTTCATCTCAGGGTTCGATACAGAATACACAAGCTTCCCCAAATTCAGGAGTTCTTCAGAGATATTATCCAAGCCACTTAGTGGGCTGGCATCACCGTCATCGTAAGGCTTCAACTCCATCAGAATTCCTAATATCATTAAATTCGGGATTCTTTTCAAAATTTCTCTAGTGCAACTCTTTACACTCACACTACAAAGACAACAGAGTTTTTCCAAAGTAGCATTAAAATTAGGGGTTGGTAAGTCTCTTCCAATAACCTCAAGATGTTGTAGTTCTTGCATGCCCCATACTTCCACTGGCATATATGACAAAATTCCACACCTTTTAATGTTATTATGCCTTCTGATAATCAACGTTTGAAGGTGAAAAAGGTTGGATATTAAATTAGGGAGCTCTTTGTCGCAAGTTATGGTAAGGTACTTCAGACAAACTAGTTTCAGAATTTCAAGTGGGATATGGTAAAATCGGATACTATATGCATTTAGTACCTTTAGCAACTTGAAATCCATGGCATGAATTGGCACTGGATAATTGTGGTAAGGACCAAAACAAAGGAGAGAACGGGCAGTAGATGCACAGTCACTTTTTATTGAATCATACACTTCTTTGAAGGAAAATAAAGTGTTCCTATGGACACATAACCGACGTTGGTCTTTCATAACTTCATCGCAACTTTTTAAGACATGCAAAAACTTGGTTTTACTAGCTTCTTTCTTACACACGTGCTGCCAGCAAGAATGCACGCACAACTTGTGTTGTGAAAACCAAGAATTTAAATTGCCTTCATGCAGAATAAGATTATACCAGTCAAAAAGAATAGCTAAGCAATTCTTGATATATTCTTGTATAGTGTGTTCTCTAATCGGTTCAAGAAATCCTTCAGCAATCATCTGATGCTCAAATTCAGTTTTATGGATATCAATATATGGAGGATAAGCTCCCAAATAGAGAAAGAACATTTTCAAATGTTGATGCAAGTATTCATAGCTGGGATAGAGTACCTCTGATATTTGATCATAAGCATCCATGAAAACTGTATTATGTTGCTTTTCTGCTACCTCAGTCCAGTATTGTGTGGTCATGTCTTCTTTGGATAGAAGCTCTGCAACCGTGACTATCAAAAGCGGAAGACCTTCACATTTTTTGACAATCTTCTCTCCCAATTTCTCAAGATGAGGAGGGAAACCATGCTCACCAAACAGCTTCTCGCCAAGCAATTTCTTACTTTCTTTTTCATCTAACTTGCACATTCTTAGAAATGGAAATCCTTCCATTCTAAGCCTGCTTGTAAGCAAGACCCGGACATTCTCTTTTGGAAATCTATCCATTAGTCGTCTGTCCCATTCCCATACATCGTCCATCACAATAAGACACTTCTTATCCTTCAATCTCTCTTCCAAGACTCCAACTAATTTCTCAAAGTCTTCGTCGTCCTCTCCTTGGGTAAGCATTTGATGGCGAGTGTTGGGATCCAGTTGAGCTAGAATGCATTTTAATGTTTCATTGGATTCACATTTTCTGCCAACTTTGACCCATGCTCGAAGCTCAAAATGTGTCTGAATGGATGGATCGTCAAACAATTTCTTAGCTAGAGTTGTCTTTCCAACCCCTGCCATCCCAATAACGGAAAAGCAAATTCCTTGATCTTCTGCAAGAATATTATCCTTGGTAAACTTATAACAATTACATGATCCAGCCATCTTTGAGTTGATTCCACAAAAATCAATCCTTGAGGAGATAGGTTCGCTTTCTTCTTCAGGCATATTCAGCAGTTCAATATCGTAGTCCTCCTCCATCACCGCCACCCTCTCGATGAAGTTATCAACACTCTCTCGCAGATTCTGCAAATCTAGAGAGAAAGACGAGTGATCCCTCTCAAGTTGTGGAAGAATCTGATGGGTGAAATGAGATTCGAGTAAATCTTCGAATTCCCATATGGCCACTTTGATTTGTTCATCCAAAGCATTCACCTTCGTCCTTATCTTGTTGTAGCCTGTGTCGTCCAACTTCAGCAATACTTTCTGCAAACGACACATGGCCTCGTAGGCCAGGTGTAAGATTTGTGGAAAGGGAGGAACCAGCGAAATGCGAGACGATTGTAGAATACACCGAATCGTATTCTTGAGAGAGACCGCTGCAGCATAAGCCGCCATCACTTGATGGAAATATGAAGGATCAGGGCAGAGTAGGCTGCAATTGTTGGTGGTGGTGGTGGTGGCGGTGGCGGCGGTGGTGAAGAGGGAGGAGTTGGTGACGGCGGTTGGTTGGTTGTGGTGGTATAATGAAATGGTAGGCTGCAATTGGTAAGCAATGAGCTGGTTAATGGAATAACAAATAAAAAAAATCATAACACTCATCCTATTTTGTTTAATCTAAATTTGTAACAAGTGGTCAATAAACTATACCCTTTTAAATAAAGTCATACCAAAAATACAACATAAAATCATCCAATTCTATATCTTGCTTCTCAATTTGTCTAATACCATAATTTAAATATAACCATAATTATTAAAGTCAACAATCAGCATTGCTAATACAAAAGTCTAACAATAATTTTCAACTGAAACAACCATCTCATTTTATATGCCAGATTCTCATTCATAGACAAACTAGTAACGAAAAAATCAACTAACATCCTATGTCATAATATTACCAAAAGTCCTAAACACATCTAATTTTATATCAGAGTTTAGCTACGACTTCTCATCTCAACAAGAAGAGTGGCAACGTCTATAATGACAATTTTATGTGCTAATTTCTTGGCAACATTCAATCTACGTTCACAACCCTCGATCTAGTATAATTTCACCTTTTCGATCTAATAAAATATTATGTAGAGAACATTCTGATCACAAGTATAAGAACAGAAAAAATAGAAAGATGTGAGCGTACAAAAATACTTAAACATTATTCAGCAGCACTGAGGTTTCATGATCCTCAACAAATCTAACAATTCTAGTAATTGCAACGATTTCTTACCTCAAAAAGAAGAGTGGCAACGAACACGGAAGAGAGATTCTGATAATTACTTGGCAGAAGGGATCATGGGTCCAATCTTGTTTTTGTAGTTTGTCGCAATGTCGTATGCTTAGAAGGTGAAGCACCGGAGGCTTCCATGTTGAGCTCTCCATCGCACTAGATCATTATCTTCCATTATAAGCATCTTAAGTTTCAAAAAACATTCTGATTCTATATCCCACCATGGGCGTTGAAAGACATAGCGTTCTAACCTGAGTTGATGGATCGTTAAGTTTCTTGGCAATAGTTGTCTTTCCAACCCCTGCCATCTCCAAGAAGATAATTTCCACCATCTTTGAGGAAATATTCCACCAAAATTAATTCTTGAGGAAATAGGTTCGTCTTCTTCTTCAAGCATATAAAGCAGTTCAACATCGTATAATATATCTCCATCATCGTCACCCTACAGACGAAGATATCAGCACTCTGTCGCAGACTCAACAGATCCACTGAGAAAGACAAGCAATCTCTCGCCTTCGAGCTTCTTTCGAGTTGTAGAATAATCTCATGGGTGAGATGGTTCTAGTAAATCTTCTAATTCCCACATGGCCTCTTTGACGCGTTCATCTAAAGCATTCACCATCATCCTGATCTTTCTGTAGCCGGTGTCGTTCAACTTTAGCAGAACATTTAACAAGCGATCTATGGACTCATGGGCCGGTCGTATAACTTGTGGAGAGGGAGGAACAAGTGAAATTTGGGAGATGATTATAGAATACGCTGAATGGAATTCTCGAGAGAAATGACAGCACCATAACCAACTGAAATATGATGATCTTTCTCGAACGAGCTGCTCGCGTTGCCTCTGATTAAGACAAGAAAACCCGAGATATATTAGGATTAACCACAAATACCAGCTCTAAATCACTATTCATCCAAATCAACTCACAGGATCCTATGAAATATGAAACATAAAAAATGTTACCTGCAATCCTGCCAGTGCAGCCTCTGCTGTAGACATCGACTTAGATGTTACAAGCTTGCCTACATTCTCAGCTTGAAAAAGATCGAGACGGCCATTTAGAAAAGCCTAAAGAGTGAAGTCACCTGAGATATCAAAGGTCAAATATCAACTTCATTAGTCATATCAAGAAACAAAAAGGGCAATAGTTTCCATATCCTTCAAAAATCTAGGAGGGTCATTTTCATAGACTGTGACACGAATGACTTAGTCCAATTGCAACCAAACGAGGGAATTATCAAGATTTCAGTGGTAGATCAGATATTAGTTCAAGATAAAATGTGGTTCTTATATGATTATAAAAGTATGGCTAATCCACGCTCACACAAATCCTCGATATCCAGATATATGTATACATAGATACCAGAACACAAGATGTACCTCATCAATGTCATCGCCATGTGAATCCAAAACCTCACCGTATTCAACAACATGGCTTATAGGCCACCAACGAGAACCTTTTCTCCTCAACAACATGGCTATTAGGCCACCAACAATCACCCTTTCTCCTCTTTCTTGACAATTGACATCGGTCTAAAAACTTCCCGTACTATAAAGACCGCCAAAGGACCAGATAACCTGGCAATCCCCATCCAATGAACTCGCAATAACGGCAATTGTGCTCGAACTCAGAACTGACACTTCTCCATCCCCCAACCCCTCATCTTTGTTCAGTACTAATGTGTTCTATGTGATAAATCGACAATGACTTCCGAGATAACAAAAACTAGTTCTTCCACAAGTTTTGAAGGCATCTCTGATTTCTCAGAGAAATTAACAGATAATGCATATACAAATGTATTAACAAATATCAACAAATCAAATATTTATGTAAACATAGGTTTTCAGCAAGAAATAGCACGTCCAGAGCTCTCAGTGTTCCCAAAAATTAAATATAAACTACCAAATAATCTTTTTCTTCTAATTTCATCAAAAAATTCTTATAACTAGACATAATGCAGAATCAATTCGTTGTGGGGCATCAAAAGATTCCATCTTTTCACTCTATTCAATCAAAGAGACAATTTTCTAGCTGGGTTTTTGTCAATAATCAGACATAAAGGACAAAAACAAGCATCTTAACCGTCAATAACACTTTGTTGCTACTTAAAGATTCAATCTTTTGACTCACTACAATAAAATATGACCTGAGAGTAACCTCTGGCGGCGGCAAGTGGGCGAAGGGTAACGCTGTAGAGAATCGCAACGTTGCAATTGAGAGAAAACACAGCGAAATGTCAAATGTAGATTGTAGAGCCATAGATTTTGCTATGTGTATGTTAAACATAATCCTAATTTAGTAACTAAGGTACTCCCTCCGTCCCTTGATTAATTGTCATTCTTTGACCGGGCACGAGTTTAAGAAATGTAAAGAAAAATGTTAGTTGAAAAATGTTAGTGGAATGCGAGATCACTTTTTTATATTGATTTTATAATCAAATGTGAGTGAATTGAGTTAGTGGAATGTGGGACCTACTTGCCATTTATGGTAAAAATGAAGTGTGACAATTATTGAGAGACGGACCGAAATGGAAAAGAGTGACCATTAATCGCGGACGAGGGAGTAGAAATTTTGATTAGCAAATTGTGACGATAATAGTGAAGGTTTCTCAATTCTCTTCGCCCTACAATTTTAAAAATCAGTAGTAAAAAAAATCACAAAGTTCGTTTCTTTTATAAACATGGAATATTATTTAACACATGAGTTGATATATTCTCTTCATTCAAATGTTCATCCATAAATAGATGTCACATTTGGATGATGACTGATAAGGCTAATTTCATGCATTGATTATGAGAATAAATTCTGTGATTTCTAGGGTATAACAAGGTTTTATAAGCCAGATGTGTAGAGAAACTGCCAGCCCCAGGAAGAAAGAGAGGATCACCTGGAGAAAGAAGCTGGCGGAGAAAGTGAGCAGGAAATGAAAGAGTTTACTAGACGAAGGAGCATCCGGAAGGAGGGCAAAATGGGAAGCACAAGGAAGAGTCTAGAAGCTCCGTCCCTTATACTACCTCCGTCCCCTAAAATTTGCTACACTTTGACCCGACACGGGTTTTAAGAAATGTAATGGAAAGTGAGTTGAACAAGTTGGTGGGATGTGGGTCCTACTTTTAAAGTATTAGTTTTATAATAAAATGTGAGTAGGAATGAGTTAGTGGAATATGGGATCCACTACCAAAAATGGTAAAAGTGAAGTGCATCAAATTTTCAGGGACGGACCGAAATGGTAAACTGTGTCAAATTTTCAGGGACGGAGGTAGTAAATAAGAGCACGCATCCAACATGAAGAGTTCACTCCTTTTGCACCATCAGCTCTTAGCTCGGCTTTTCTCACTCTCAACACACACTTTAGGGGAATCAATTTAGGGGTTCACGTCTCAAATCGGTCGTTGTGTAACACCGTCTCCACGGGAGGCGAAGATAATCATTTTACTGCTTTCTGTTTACGTTCTGGATTTCCCGAGTCTTCGCTGTTCGAAGCTCGGTCGTGTTTTGTTATATTCTCATTGGATATTGCGCTATTTTGCTATGGAATTTGCTACTTTGGTTTCGGTTATGTTATCGTTGCATTTTCTGTTTGTTTTTTATGAATATTGGTGATTGATCTGAGTTGGAGTTTAAATTGCGTGAAGATTTGTAGTTGATCGGCTGAATCTGGTTGAATTTGTGAAGATCGGAGATGGAAATTGTGTTAGTTTGTTGTGGATGGCTTGGATCCAGAGTGGATTAAGCGTCTCGTAGCTAGATCTGTTCACGTTTGCATTGTTGTGATGTTTAAATTCTGCTTTCTTGTTTACCTCTTCTAGTAATGGTAGATCTTCTTTAGTTTACGTAGTTGATTGCATTAATCTGTTAAATCTCGTTTACCATGTTTCAATCTTTGCTTTGCTCTGTTTTACCTCTGTGTTTTTTTGATCAAAGTTCGAAGAAGATGATGTCGCTGTTAGTTAGTCCTTTAGTTGGTTATTCTGTAGCTTTTCTGTCGTACTATGTTGTTTAGGGAAATGGTCTCCACATTTTGTTCGTTCCTCTGTCTAGGTTAATTTTAGGAAACTAAACCAGGTCTAGTAGTCATGTCAAGCACGTCTGGTTATTATTATGCATGTTCTGTTATCTCTGCCTAGATCTAGCTGTTAGGATAGAACATTTCACTTTCCAAGTCTAGGAATTAAATCTCAACCCCGAGAAAATAGGGTGGCAGCACCCAAAAAAATAGTTTTCAAGTCTTTTACTATGTTTACTTACGCATCTATCTATGTGGATTCGATCCCTGCTTCCCTGTACTGATCTTGTTAGCATAGCGGGTTGAGGGTTTTGAAAAGAGAAGGGAGTGATTGTGTGTCCAACGACAGATAACTCGAGGATTCTCTGAGTTCCTAGATCCAATGTCTGGTGGATTCTCTGGATCGAGGAAGTTCAATTTTACACGGCAAACACACTAAGCTCTCCTTCGCTCTTCAATGACACGCATATATTTTAAAATGATGATATAGTAAAATAGTTGTTAAGTGAGTTTGTCACACTAATAAAGATTGGAAGGGAGATATACATCCAAATTTTGAAGGTAAACAAAGCACTTAGAATAATTATAAACAATGTTAAATTTTATGGCCTTTTGGCTTATTATTAAAATTCTTGAATATATCATTGTTAACTCAATACCTAATTGCTAACTACAACTAAATAATAGCCATTAGATATTCAAATTAAGGGTCTAGATCATCAACCAAGAAATATCAATACGATCAACAAAAAACGTCAATAAAGCAAAAGTCATAGGATTAATTCCATAAAATATCAATAGGGGTATTAATGTCAATTAACTACATGTTTAGTTATAACTAACTTTTAAAAGAAATCCCAAAACTTTAAATTCATATAACATACATCAAATTAAAGAAAATTTTATAAGGATTCCAACGATATCATATATGCATATGTTCCGACATCAAAATTTGGAAAAAAATTCAAAAAAATTTCAATTTTTTCATAAACCAGAAATGTCAACATACTATATAAAATATGTTAATATAATACATGTAGAATGTCAATATAAGCAATGGGTTAACATTCTTAAAGCATCGTGTTGACATTCTCAAAGCATTGTGTTGATATTTTCGAAACACTATATTGACGTTTTCATCTAAAACCCTAATTTGGCGTTTTTTTTTATCTTTTTTTATTTTATTAATAAAAACGAAAATTACACGTGGCAAATTGTAGACCACACGTTTTCTAAAATTCTATGGCCTTAAATTAGTTGTAGCTAGCAATTAAATGATGAGTTAGCAATTGATCACTTCCCTTGGAAGGGAGATATACATCCAAATTTTGAAGGTAAACCAAGCACTTAGAATAATTATAAACAATGTTAAATTTTATGGCCTTTTGGCTAATTTAAAATTGAACATGTCAAAATTTAACCAAACTTTATGATTTGTACATATAGTGAAATAGCAAAACGTTTGATAATCTTTCATGGCAGCAAAACTCCTCCCATTGGTAACAGCTTCCTAAAACTCCCCCAAAAACACACATCAAGAAATCAAAAGGGCCTACACTTCTCATTATCCAACCTTCAAAAAAACATTAAAAAAATCTGTTAGAAAGAATAAAACTTACAGTCTAAAGCAACCATGCCAGTAACTATCACAATCCTAAAACCTTTCAATCAGTGAAGTAAATCTCATCAACAGAGGCCTATATTTGCCTCTATCCATATGTTTCACCTGTTACGACACGAACGAGCTGTATAAGACGAAGACCTTACAGCACAACTACTGCTAGATATATTAGGAGATCATAGAAATTTCATCACCTAAGAATGCCAACAGTGGCATGTGTGATCCCAGCAAAGAAAGTCGGGGTAAAGGCCACAGCCTACAACCTCCACATCTAAAACTTGGTCATTTAAGATATCAAATTCTCATTAACTAGTAAGAAAAAGAGCAACTCAACCTAAAACACAAATACTACAATAAGATGTAACTGAAACACATCAAGTTTATATAGTAAATCACAAGCACAAGCATTTTAGGTAAGAAACTAATGAATTAAATGAAGTAGGAAGTCTAACCTGCAGTTAACAAAGTTAAAGAGTCTTGCTATGACTTCTCATCTCAAAAGGTAGAGTGGCAACGAACTTTAAAGAGAGATTCCGGTTTCAATTGCTTGGCAGATGCGACAGCTAATGGATTGCACTCAACTAATTCAATGTTAAGTGTTCTGACCATTGAGGGATCAGAAGTCCAGTCGAGTTGTTGTAATTTGTAGCAGTGCCGTATGCTTAGGAGGTTAAGCATAGGAAGGCGTCCATGTTGAGCTCTCCATCGCACAATATCAGTGTCTTCAATTACAAGTGTCATAAGTTTCAAAAAACACCTTGATTCTATATCCCACTCTAGATCTTGACAAGCATACATGTGTAACTTGAGTTGCATGAGATTTGGTAGCAACGAACCAATGTCATTCATGTGTTTCCATGGACACCTTGTGCCATACAAAACCAACTTTTTCAGACTTGATGGAAACATTGAAAGAGGAACCATACATTCATACTTCGTCACAGAATTCCGCACACTTATGAAAAGTGTCTCCAAATTATGGAGTTCTTCCAAGGTATAATCCAAGCCACTGAATCGGTTGCTATCATCATCAGGCTCCAATTCCACTTGAATACCTAATTTCTTTAAATTGTGGATTCTCTGGAGAATTTCTTTAGTGCAACTCTTTTCACTCACACCACATAGAATGGAGAGCTTGTCCAAACTAGCATTAGAAGTAGGGGCTGGTAGGTCTCTTCCCCTCACCTCAATATATTGTAGTTCTTGCATGTCCCATATTTCCGCTGGCATATATGACACAACTCCACGTTTTTTAATGTACAAATGCGGTTCCATAATTAGGTATTGAAGGAGAAAAAGATTGGATATGGACATAGGGAGGTCTTGGTTGCAAGTTAGGGCAAGGTACCTCAAACAAACTAGTTTAAGAATTTCAAGTGGGAAGTTGTAGAATCGAACTGGGAAAGCATCTAGTACCCTAAGCAACTTGAAATTCAAGGCATGTATTGGCACCGGATATTTGTAGTAAGGACCAAGACAAAGGAAAGAACGGGTGGTGGATGCACAATCACTTTTTATTGAATCATGCACTTGTTTCAATGAAAACAACATGTGACTATGGGCACACAACCGACGTTGGTCTTTCATATCATCATGGTAACTTTGTAAGACATGAAGAAACTTGATTTTACTAGCTTCTTTCCTACACAAATGCTGCCAGCAAGAATGCACACGACATGCACTCGGCGAAAACCAAGATCCTATTTGTGAGTTTAATAGAACCAGATGATAATAGCGATCAAGCTGTCTCGAGCATTCCATAATATAATCTCGTGAAGTTTTCTTTACATTCGGTTCAAGAAACCCTTCAGCACTCAACAGATTGATGAAGCGTTCTAGTATGATATTTTTGTAAGGAGGGAAAGATCCGAAATAGAGAAAAAACAGTTTTAGATATTGAGGTAAGTGGTCATAGCTTGGGAAAAGTACCTCCGATATTTGATTATATGCATCCACAAACACTGAATTATGTTGTTTTTCAGCCACCTCAGTCCAATATTTTGTGGTCTTTTCTTCTCTAGAAAGCAGCTCAGCAACTGTGACTATCATAAGTGGAAGACCTTCACATTTGATGGTAATCTTCTTTCCCAATTCATCAAGGTGAGGTGGACAACCCTCTTCACCGAACACCTTCTCAGAAAGTAATTTCTTACCATCTTTAAGATTCAACAAGAGTACTTGTTGAATTGGGGACTCTACCATTCTTATCCTGCTTGTAAGCAAGATTCGGACATTCTCTTTTCTCAAGTCATCCATTAGTCGTGCATCCCATTCCCATACATCGTCCAACACAATAAGACATTTCTTATCCTTCCATCGCTCTTCCAAGACTCCAACAAATTTCTTGTTGTCAGACATTTGCTCATGAGTGTTGGGATCTAGTTGAGCTAGAATGCATCGTAATATTTCATTGGATTCACACTTTCTGCCTACTTTGACCCATGCTCGAAGCTCGAAATGTCTCTGAATCACGGGATCCTCAAACACTTTCTTTACAAGAGTTGTCTTTCCAACCCCTGCCATCCCAGTAACCACTAACCAATTCTTAGAATCATCTTTGAATTCTAACCGGCGTCTCAGATGACCCCTCACTCGTCTAAATGGTTGAGATGGTCCAACCATCTCAGAGTTGATTCCACGACAATCAATTCTTGAGGAAACAGGTTGGCCTTCTTCTTCGGGCATATTCAACAGTTCAATATCGTACTCCGCCTGCATCACCTTCACCCTCTCAACGAAGCAATCAACACTCTCCCGCAGACTCTGCAGATCTAGAGAGAAAGCCAAGAGACCTCCGGAGCCCTTTAGTTGTGGAAGAATCTGATCCGTGAAAAGAGATTCTAGTAAATCTTCAAATTCCCATATGACCTCTTTGATTCGGTCATCCAAAGCATTCACCTTCGTCCTGATCTTGCTGCAGCTCGTCCCGTCCAATTTTTTCAGAACTTTCTGCAAGCGAACCATGGCCTCGTACGTTGGTTGTAAGACTTGTGGAGAGGGAGGAACCAGCGAAATCCGAGACGATTGTAGAATATGTTGAATCGTACTCTTAAGAGAAGCCGCTGCACCATAAGCCGCCATCACTGGCTAGAGTTGCGGTGGCGAAGCCGAAAAGGACGAGCTGGCAACGGCGTTTAGTGGTGGTGGGATTTTGTACGGAAATCGTATTAATAAAATCCACTCTACGGAGAAATTAACCCCACTTAGGAAATGAAATTTCCACATCAAATAGGATCGATTCAAACTCGAATACTTCGTTAATCTAGCGATGTGATGCGTTTGTCGTAATCTTCACGATTGAATGAATGAAAATGATTCTCTTTGCATTTCAGTTATGAATGAGAAATTGTGGATCTCCCTATCACAACAGAAAGAATAAATGTAACATATACACTTCCAAGGAGAGTGGCTTTGACCATTCAGAAAAAGAGAAGAGCACTAAATAAAGCAAGAAGCAAAAGCCACATACATATATATGTAGTAATCAAGAATTTCCCCAAAAAAAATCTTTTCTTCACAAAATACTGGACCATCAAACAAAATGAGCCCATCTTCATGTTGTAAGAAACACACAGTCCACGCACTATTCCAAACCTTTATTTTGTGTTTTAAATTTAATAGTATTATGTACTAGTATTTTAATTGCAAGGGAGGCTTTGGTCCCCATATATTAAAAATCCAATAAAAAAATTTAGTTTGTATATGTGAAGGTTGGATGAAATTAAACCCTCTTATTTATGAGAACATGAGAATACTCACACTATATTCAAGCATTTTAATATTTTTACAAAAAAAAAAAAAAAAAATTGGTAGAACCCAATTTGTATAAGATATGTTCATTTTGATTTTTTTTTTCATATATTTTCAAATTATCAATTAGCTAATTATTTAGTGCAATTGACAAGTGTAGGGTTTTTAGCCACAAGACCATGGGTTTGGAATTGGACCAAATTATTCATTCCAAATGGATGGTTCTCTCCAAATTCTATCACTATTACATACCTTATGATAGGCCGCCCTATACTTATGTAGGTCAACTTTTGTTGTATCAAAAGGTAATTCCTTCTAGACGTGGTGATTTATATATAGGGTTAATTTTATATAGTCTGGTCGATTAAATCATGAATCCATTATTTTGAGGGTTAGCTTATTGATCTCATTTCTAAAACATGTTTGTAACTATAAATAGATATTTATGGGAAGTGTTACATTCTACAGTTTGATATATACATTGTAGTCTGATAGAATAAGTTAGAGGAAATATAAAAATGAATAATAAATTGCAATTAATTTGTGGTAGAAGACCCTAGTGGAGAGTTGGCGGAAAAACAAAACCCACCATAGAATATATTATATGTTCGTTAGGTTAATTAATTATTTGTGGGTGTAATTAGGCAACACTTTTCATAATATAGTTTGTCGAATTTTTCAAAATTGTATTTTCGTTTTAAAAAATGATGCAATTAGGCCATAACGTGACTTGCCATAATACCAGTCCAAAAATCAGGTCATGTATTAGTGGTTCAGTGTCGAATTTAATTCACCTAAAAAAACCCAAGTTTCTCTTATGATTATGGAGTATTTATTTGGACTAAAGTTCAAAATTAGAACCGTAAAGTGGCTAAAAGAATTGATTATTGTCATTGCTAAATAATATGTTTTGGTCTATATTGTTGGGTTACAAACCCATCCCACATCAGATGAGTGAGGGAAGTTAGAAGGTGTATATAATTCCTGTCCAACCCCAATTAGTTTAAGGTCTTTTGGGAGTGACCCAAAAGCAAATCCATGCGGGTTTGACCCAAAGCGGACAATATCAAATTATGTTGCAGTCGACGATCCTAACAAGTGGTATCAGAGCCCAGGTGGCTGTGGGTCGTGCCTGGATGAGCCCCGGTTAGGGTCGGGCCCTGAAGGACTCGAGGTAGAGTCGGGCCCAGGATGACCTAGGGGCCAGGGCTGGAATGACCATGTTCGTGTCGACTGCGTCCCCGATGTCTCGATTTGAGGGGAGGTTTGTTAGGTTACAAACTCATCCCACATCACATCGGATGAGTGAGGGAAGTTGGAAGGTTTATACCAGGGCTGGAAAGACCATGTTCGTGTCGACTGCGTTCAAACTAATGTTGCAGTCGACGATCCTAACATATATTTAAATATTTTGTCAACAATTAATGGTCAATCGTGTTTTAAAGTTCAAAACGGACCCAAACATTTGTACAAAAATTTATTTGTTCCTACACATTAAATGCATTAATTTCTGGTCCTAGACAATATGTTTTGATTAATATTTAATTCATTAATCATATATAGCACACTTAATCGTAAAAGTTATAGGCTAATTCAAGATATACATGAACTTGAGATGATTCTTAATTTCTTATTTTATCAACATGTTGACATGTTGCCAAATGTTGCCAAATTCAAAAGTAAAATAAAATCAGACTGACCAGATTCTACCTAGATATAAAATCTAAACATCATGCACATTTATATCATCAAAAGCTAATACTAAAATTACTTTATGCCCACTTTAATATGTCCAAAAAATTAAGATTCTACCTAGATGTAAAATCTAAACATCATACACATTTATATCACCAAAATCTAATAGTACCAAAATTCCTTTATGCCCACATTAATATGACTAAAAAAATTAAATATCGTGGCGATTTCAATGCCCCTCACCCCATGGAGGGTTAGTATTTAAAGTACTCTTCCTATCCCTCTCTCTTTCTTCTAATTAGCTCTCTCTCTCTCTCTAATTGGGTTCACCCAAACACTTCAAATTGCCACTATACATGGCCACCAAGCCAGCCGAGGCCTTCACAATGGAGCTGCAGCCGTTCGACGCCGCCACGGCCGCGTCCGAGAGGGCCAAATGGCTGCTTAGCTCTCCCTCCCCGCCCGCCCCGTGGAGGCAGGTCTACACCTCCGTCAGGGAGTCTGTGCTGCCCGGATCAAAATCCGGGCAGCAGCCTCGTCGGAGCAAGCTTCTAGTTTTTCTAGAAGGTTTGTTTCCGATTCTTAAATGGGGTAGAAACTATAAGGCTACAAAGTTCAAGAATGATCTCCTTGCCGGGTTGACTCTCGCCAGCCTCTGCATCCCACAGGTTTATACTGATGATGTCATTTTATACGCATTTACGAGTTTTGTGCATGTTACATTTTCTTTTCAATTATATATTAATATGTGTATTTTTTTTTATTTTTTTTTTCAGAGTATTGGATATGCTAATCTAGCCAAGCTTGACCCTCAGTATGGACTATGTAAGTATAAAAATACTACAAGAATCATTTAAATATAAAATATGATTCAATTTTTGTTGGTCTCATAAAGTTTTATTGAAAACAAAATATTAAATTATCAATGCTCCATCACCATGTTAATTTCAAACTCAAAATTTTAAAAATATAGCTTCAACTGGATGGTGCTGAGGAAAAATTTAAATTTCGTGATTTAATATTTCATTTACGCGTGACTGATTAAAATTTGACCAAAATTTGTACTCTTAGGTGACAATTATCTCATAAATTAAAAAGGTACTTATACATAAAGAAATTAATTACCTATTATATTTCTCAATAACTTCTTATGTATTGACAAATTTGTTAAAATATTTTATGCAACAGTGGTTTCCACTAAACTTCGTCCTCGGCTGTTCGTTTCTGATCTTCATCCTAGCCACCCGTTTCATCGTAAGTTGATCACAATTAGTCTGAAAAAACATCCATTTTTGACCTAATTTTAAAATGTTAATTAATTAAGTGAGAATTAGTTAATTAATAAATTAATTAAGGTAAGGTGTTGAAAGTGCAGGGAAGAAGATACAAGAAGTTTTTCTGGTTACCGGCGGTGGCGCCGCTCTTCTCCGTCGTGCTCTCCACCTTCATCGTCTACTTAACGAAGGCCGATAAACACGGCGTCAAGATCGTCAAACATCTGAAAGGCGGCCTCAATCCCATATCGGTCCATCAGCTCGATTTCGGAGCTCAACATGTTGGAGAAGCAGCTAAAATTGGATTGATTTGTGCACTTATAGCTCTCACTGTGAGTACATCTCCTCTCATGCATAGTCATTAAATAAAATAAAATACTCGGAAAATTGTCTTTTCGAAAACTGAATTACAAATTTATAATCTCTCGTCCCATAAAAATAAACCTAATTGGTGCTATATGTATATTTTTGAAGGATTAATTGTATAAAATGGCGAAGTTTGATCAAATTCTGGTTTATCTCACACATTTCAGAATCTGACTTACATATAAAGTTTTCAAAAATTCTTCAAAAAGTTTTGATTTTAGCATTTTTGTGAAATAGTTCGATTTATTTTGCTAAGTCTCATTTTATGTATGTTTATGTGGTCAGGAAGCTATTGCTGTTGGGAGATCATTTGCTTCGATTAAAGGGTATCATTTGGATGGGAACAAAGAGATGGTTGCTATGGGATGCATGAACATTGTTGGATCTTTCACTTCTTGTTACACTGCAACTGGTGAGACTTTTAAGATTATTAATTTAATTTCACTAATTAAATTTTGGCTTTATGGAGTAGTATTTGTTTTGCAAACTTTAATTTTGGCTTTATGGGGTAATTTTTATAATTAATTAATACTCCACCTAATTAGGTTATAGTATAATGTTTTATACATTCATAGGGTATATCATTTAAAATTTTTCATTTCTATTAGTTATGATTTGTAGATCATGGGCCATTCTATTAATCCTATCCATATCGATAAAAAAAAATGGGAATTAAATGATCATGATGTCTCATTCAAGTTGTCCACTCATTAAATTTGACTTTGTGATGTAGGTTCGTTTTCTCGAACTGCGGTGAACTTCAGTGCAGGGTGCGAGACCGTGGTATCAAACATTGTGATGTCAATTACAGTGTTGATATCGTTGTTGTTATTCACAAAACTATTATACTACACTCCACTTGCTATTTTGGCATCCATAATCTTGTCCGCGTTGCCTGGACTTATAGACATCAATGGAGCTTACAACATATGGAAAGTGGACAAGTTGGATTTCCTCGTTTCTCTCGGCGCCTTCTTTGGCGTCTTGTTCGGCTCCATCGAGATCGGCCTCCTCATCGCGGTAACTCTTCTCTTTTTCTTGTCGAATTTTTTCTTTTTGTGTTTAGTGTCTTAATTTAAGTATACAATTTCTTGAATAACATTAGTAGATAGGCAGGTAGATAAGCATTTTATACTATTAACTTTTAATATTGTTTTCTTCAATTTTAGGTTTATTATATACTAGTAGAATTATTTTAAGATGATAAACTAAGCTTTATCAATTTTTTATGTTTCCAAATGTTAAGCTGATAATTGGTTATTAGGGATAATGATTAACTAGTTATGATTCTTTGTATAATAAGTTTTTTTAATAAATTATCATAAAATTAATGGTGCTAAGTCATAAAATGTAATATTATGATTTGTGAGAGAAGAGTGCGTCTTGAATTTGATGTGCTTCAAATCACTAGGTATGACCTCTCTAAATTAACATGTGGAGTCTAAAATTCTAGAATTATTAGGATTAAATATACTTTTGAAAAAAATATTGTTTTATTAAGTGGCAATTCCTGTGTGCCTTGTGATCTCATTGACCTTGAAAATGATCAAAATTCAGAAGTGAGAAATGACACCATACAGTACTATTTAAGTCGTATAAGAGACACCCAAATTTATTGGTAGGGCCCATCATTTATTCTACTACTTTGGTCTAAATATTTAAATGTGCATAGTAAACTAAATTCCACAATAGTTGACTCATGCCAATGTCGTGTTGTGTGAGACCAATTTGTTAACATGTGAATTCTTGAATTGTGACACCACTATAAACGAATATACACCCACTAAATAAAATCCATCAACAACCTAAAGAAATACATATATTTCCATCAATCATTTCGTGGTATACAGTATGTTTAATCTTATTAAAATGTCTAGGTTCAATGAATTTAAAATTTACAATACAAAGTCGATTATTTTTTGTGTGTTATACTTATCATGCTTTAAGTTGGTTTTTGTACTTGTTTTTTCTTGCATCTTTTAAAATTTAAATAATAAATCATGAAGTTTCAAAATTTTTGAATTATCCCATTTAATCAAATTTATCTATTTATTATGCTTCTTAGCCTAAAAAGTTATGTTATTTTAGTTGTTCACGTCGCCACATTATTACACGCTTGAACAAACCAATATTTGTATGCTAAAAATGATGTTATTAACCGTTCACGTCTGTCGCCAAAATTTTACATATATGCGTCAATTCATGGTCGCATTTGTTCAGGGAAAAAGAAGTCATGGGATAGTTGCCAAACAGATTGCCCAATTTTTTTATTTTACATTCAATTAATTCAGTTCTTATCTAACATTCATTTTTCAAAGACTTATCAAACATTGATCATTAAACAAAACGTACATTTGATTGCATTATTCAAAATCTTGTCCAGGTTCAATGTAACTAGGAATCTTTTTTTAACTTCAAAATTAGTGGTGGAAAGGTAATTAGAAAGTACTAAAATTCAAAGAGTTATTTGAGTATCAATGAAGCTAGCTTGGCATTGAAGTGTAACTAAGTCGAAAAATATCCAATCAATGTGTCAGGTGTTCAAGTCGGTGCACTACATAATTATAACCCAAAAATGAAATATTATTTGTATTAAATATTAATTGTATTTTTGATACATTTGTGCCAAGTGAGGATTTTCATCAAACGGGTGAAACGCCTATGAATATATATGATTATGTATTTTAGGAGTACATAATTATTGACATTTGGATTTCGTAAAAATAGTTTTCCATTGCACAATATATATATGTGATTATATCAATATTTTTTAAAATTCATTCTTGTATTGCCATTCCCTTTTTTCTTGGAATTGAAACTGACATTTCATTTAGTGGGCAATAATACTGTTGTGTCGAGTGATATTTTTGCTAAGAAACATCATGTTCTGCCCTATGAAACTTCATTTTCTTCTTTTGCTTTTTATAATGGTGAAAGTTGCTTTGTAGTTTGCATTAGTAGAGAGCATAAAATGTCATGTATAAATGAAGATTTTCAAGCATTTCCTAGGAGAATTGTAAAGTGAAAATTGATGATAGGTACAATAAATTTATATGTAAAATATAAAATTTGTTCGAATTACTAATTAAACTTCTGGAAAGGGTCAAACTATCAAACTCGTATCATTTCAAAACTTGTTATTTTTATGGACCGGCCGAGTAACTAGGAATCAGATTATTTTTCCAATACAAAGTTTTTGACAAACAAGAGACCCTTTTGTATATAATTAATAAATTTTTTTATGTGATTATTTATTTCATTTATTAATTTAACTGGATGCAGGTGGGAATTTCATTTGGGAAGATAATTTTGTTGTCGATTAAACCTAGTACAGAAGAACTAGGTAGATTACCAGGAACAGATATTTTCTGCAGCATTAATCAATTTCCTGTTGCCACCAAAATACCAGGCATCATCATCATCCAAATTAATTCTGGAACATTGTGCTTTGCAAATGCTAATTTCATTCGAGAAAGGTCAATTTTTTATTTTATTTTTCGGTTTCAAATTAAAGATCTTATTATCACAATATTTATATTAATTTCTAGTCTTATTTCAGGATTTTGAAGTGGCTGTCTGATGAAAATGAGATCAAAGAAAATAAAGCAGGAGTTCGTGTCATGATACTCGACATGACCAGTAAGTTGTGTTTTATGGTACTATCATTTCACTATTTCATTAGGGAATTGGTCGTTAATATATCGAATTTTAAGTTCGTTCCAAAGATGGATTGGAATTGGAATTGGAATTGGAATCACTAATAAATAGCAAAGATGATGTTTCGAACAGATGGAAACAAGTTGTTTCATGCAAATATTGCGATTAAACATCGTCCCAAATAAAATTAGAGTTCTCATCTAAACTTTTTCTTGTTCTTAGACAAAATTTCTTCTTGTTCTTAGTTGAATTGGAATTCGTAATATTGGTGATTAATAGCCCTATTTATTATTTATCTTGGTTCAATTTTTGTGGTTTCATGAGATTAGTGTGACATTTTTTTATCTTTTATGACAGATGTGATGAACATCGATACCACCGGAATTCATGCTATGGAGGAACTGCACAAGAAACTGATTTCTCGAGGGATAGAGGTAACACAAAATAAAATTTAAATAATGCCCTTTTTCTCTCAAATATCGCATATTTGTATTAACAAATGTCAATAAGCTGTTTGGGAACCTAATATTTTTCTTAGAATCGGCCGGAAATTTTAGTGTATAATGAATGATGTGGTAGGCAATTTGTTAGTATAATGGGATCGGAACTAGAAATGCTATCAATTAATTTCGATTATTCTAATTATAAATTATTTTCTTTTGTAGAATGCTTTACAATAACCTACTTTTATCTATTTATCTTAATCCATGCTGAAATATTTACAAAAAAATAAATAAAATATTCACAATTATTATTACGTCAGTTGAATGTTGGAAATTGTTTCTCTTAAATACAACCGCCGCCTCTTTCAATCGGAAACACGAATCGGAGAAAAAAATGGGGGCGGAGGCCGAGAATAATCAGCAAGCACCAACACCTGCGACAAATCCGAGTCCCAATCCTATCACAGAAGCTCAATTCGCTGCCTGGAAACGCCGAAAGGTCCGATCCCTAAATTTCTTCTGTTTATGGTTTCCCTTTCACTTTCATCGGTTTTTGGTAGAATTTCGTTTTATCTCAGCTGTTTTGTATGTATATAATGTCAATTGGTGAAATTTGAAAAAGAAATTAGGAATTTCTAGGTTTAGTGCTGCGGATTTTGTGATTGAAGGCTCCTTTTGGGGTATACTGTAGCTTTTTTTAATTTTAGTTTTAATTAGTGAGATTGTTTTTGATTGAATGGAAATAGGATAGTTTGGGTTTTGAATTGGGATGTGATCTCATTGCTTTGAAATTATCCCTTTGATTGAATTTACTCTGTTGGTTGAGCAAATTTTGATGTTGCTTGCTTGAGATGAGGTGTTGGTCATAGAATCATAGTTTGTTCGAAGCTCAGAAACCGTAGAATTTTCGAGAATAGCTAAGTAAAAGGATCGAATAGTCCTTGTAGCAACACATCGAACAACTTGAGAGTTCGGCATTTGATCGAACATATGGAGGTCGATCAGCATTAGGCAACTGAAATGGGTTTCGGGTGCTGGATTCGGGACAGCGAACACTATGGATGGAGAGAACAGTAATTGAAGAACATGAGATACTTCTCTCAATGCACTAATGATACTCTGCTTGCTGGAGTAACAATGATCTCTATCACAAAATCATTTAGTTGTTAGACTCAGTGTCGTGCTGTAGTGCAGAAAGGATCTTGTATGTGTCGAAAAATAGATTTCTGAAGTGGAACAATTAAGGTGTTCTTAAGATTCATTTTATGATAAACTTTTGTTGTCTGTTTCAATAGCCATCTGCTTCAATTTTATCCGTTCTGCTAACTAATGTAGGCTTCAGATGGTGAAAAAGAACTTATTCTGACAAAATGTAGTGAGTTGGTTTTCTGGTCATTATAATTGTTTATGTTGTCTGAATTTCCCCCGAACATGAATGGAACTATTGATTAATTTCACTTCCTCTCTGATCTTGAAGAACGAATTATGAAAACTATTGGGTTGTATCAGCTGTTGTTTAGTTTAGATTCTAACTTCTGGTTTTAGGTCAATGGAAGTATATGTAGTTTGTTTATGGTAAAAGCGTCTCTCCCGCGTAGAGTGCTATTTTATCAAGCCTGGCATGATCGACAAGTATGCCAACGAGGGGGCTATGGGAGATGTGAATCATTCTTCTCATTTGATTTAGGAATAAAACTTTGATGGCCGAGACTCCATATGTCACGTGGTATGTCTAGTCAGTCACAATTGCAGAAATCTCATTTGTAGAAATCTCTCTCTATCTGAGGAGTTATGCAATTGTGATTGGATAAACATACCAAAAAGCAATGTGTAAATTTTTCTTTTGATTTAGATATCTTAAGGCTTGATATCTTCTTGTACAGGATGCAGATGCTGATGCCATAAAAGCGGCAGCTGCAAGGAAGCGTGAGGAGGATATAGCAGCGGGAGTGGTTCAGATGAACGGCCGTGAACTCTTTGAGCGGGAACCATGGGTTTTCGATGACACAAATTACTAAGGTTGGTTTTATTCGTCTACACTTTACACTACACTTTACACATCTCTTACTTAACTTTGGAGACGGTCAATTTTGCTAATTTTTTGCTCTTTTTTCCATTTTTTGTAGGAAGATCATTGATCTTGTATGATGGTGTATTTCAGTATTTGCATGGTTGCAAAATTGAAACGATCGATGGGATTTTGTGTTGGAGAAAAATCTTATACTATACTGAAACAAAGTTGTATCTCAGATTATATTATATGCGTCGAATTTGAGTTTTTATTAGTATATGTGAAGTTTATTACTCTTTTTATTTTATGGCTTAATGTGACATGTTTATGAACAAAAGTTGAAGATTAATAGTAGCTTCTTCTTCGATATTTACATAAGGTAACATAATTCGGGGTGATCATTCGGATTTTGGATTGGATTTTTGGATAATCCAAGCTGATCTCGAAATCCTAATTTAAGAGCATATAAATTCAAAATATTCGTATATCCAAAAGAATTGTATCTACAACTGAACCTTACAAAAAAGAAATTCCAAAATTCCATTTTTTTATTACAATAAATATTAGGTTAGAATTAATTTTGGGACTTTGAAGTACAATATATCAATATCCAACTATTTATTAACATGATATTATTATAATCCAACTGGTCCTAAAATTTTAGGACCGACCCCACATATATTCATATATATATCAATATTCAAATTTCCAACCAAACATTTCCATGTCAATTTAGGTCAAATATCTACATGATTGTGCAAGCGTTGGGGTTATCATCACTAAACATGAGAGCATACTTCTCCTCGACCGGGTTGAGGGTGCCGACCCCGGGCTCATCGGTTCCACGCACGTGATTGGCCGGGGCCTTCTTATCGTAGACGCCACTAGCATAAGGATGAGCAATGAGTCCGTACGGAACATATGGCCACGGCTCACACTTCTTCCCCGTCGACTTTGCCTTCTTCAACACCTTTTTCGCATCCACAAATCCGTACACCGTCGCCTTTTGTTGTTTCCAGTCCACCGTTACTGATTTTGCTCCTGCAAAAGATAATTTTATAAGGATTCCAACGAGATCTCAATTGCATATGTTCCGACGACGTTCGGATGATAAAAATTGATATTTTTTATTTTTGTTTTTATAAATGTTGATAACCAGATTTTTATCAATAAATACATCAAAAAATCTCAATAAAACTATGTAAAAATCTCAATAAATATGTGTTGATATTTTCTTGTACTAGTGTTGATCAGGGGCGGATCCACTAGGAGGGGATAAGGGGCATTTGCCCCTCCTCATATATTTCATGTAGTACTATTTCATAGAGTAATTTTTAAAAATTTATGATTTCCTTTATAAATGCCCTACCTCAAACTATTAAAATTTCTTCTTAAATATATTTTTGCCCCCGTCGAATTGAAATCCTGGCTCCGCCCCTGGTGTTGATATTCTTATGTCATATTGTTGATATTTGCAATACACTATGTTGATATAAAAAAACATTCATTAAAAATTATCATATGATAACATAATGACGATATTACCATATTATCCCTTCATGCCATAAGTTTGTGTTTCAGAGGTTGTGATCAACCGTTAATGTGTTTCAATACTCCATAATCACCTTTTGAATCGAAGTCATCGAAGTCAGGTTGCAACTTGCAAGTGAGACTCGTATAATTTTGGTAGTATTCGTGGATATAGTAGAACAAATAATTTATAAGATATATAGAAAACAACAAAATATAAACTAAAAAGGTTTTCATCTCATACACGTATATATATGCATAATAAAATAGTATTACAAATTCGACAAAAAAATTCAAAATAAAATACTCCTTAGTAAAGAATCTAATGGGGCTTGACTCCCTTAGCCACGAAGGAATATTAGATGGTTTTACTTCACCATCATAAAAAGAAATAGAATGTTCTTGATCGTAGATTCGTGTCACAACTCTTTTTCTCTGCCATGGGGGTGCTTGATCGTCGCGCCATGTGGCGACCCGTGATGATCGAACGGTTACAAGATGAGGACCATCTTTGTATAGGGCGGTGTGGATATATAAAGTGAAAAAAAGGAAATATGCCCCAAAAGTAAAATACTACAAGTATCAATTTGTGTTGTATTTTGCTTTGTAGAAAATGTCACGTTTAAATAATTCACCATCAGTTTACATCAGTTTACAAGAGTTGATTGTAATGTTGTTGAAGAGATGAGTATTCAAGGGGTTGATAAGATATAATGATGATACATATGATTAGAAAGATATGACGTGTGATTGAATAAAGTGGTAATAGTAACAATTTTAAGTTTGAAATTGAAACAAACATCCACTTAGTTTCCCATTTGAGGAAATGATACACAATTATGGGTCATAATATTCATGCATTAACACTACCCCACTTTAGAACATTAGGGTATAGGAATCAAATTCCACACCTTTTGTACTTAAAAAAAGAAACATTTCTAGCCACAATAGTATAAGTTTCAAGACTTTGCATCTTATCAATGACCCACCCGATCCCCAATTTTCGAGCAGTGACGAATCTAGAACATAATTTCGGAGAACAAGTAAGCTAATTTCGGAGAAGAAGTAAGCTAATTAGGGAGAAGATTTTTTTTGCTTTCCTAAGGGGTAAATTTGTAATTTCACAATGTCAGTTCTAAGGAAAATCTCAAAACGATGTCAAAGGCATGGTGTTTACGGCCGACTCTAATGGAAAATTAGGCCCTCCTGGCGGCACTTATTTCAAGCTCATGCATTGAGGATTGACAAAAGGTCGAGCCTCGGCCACGTCCACTTACCAACAAGGACAATTTCGCGATGTTAAGTTTAGGGAAAATATCACAACGATGTCGTTGATGTCTTCTTAAAAAATAAAAATAAAAATGCAAATCGAGGGCATGGCGTTTCCGGCCAACTCTAATGGAAAATTAGGCCCTTCTAGCTGAGCTGATTTTGAATGCACGCATTGATGATTGACAAAACGACAAGCCTCGGCCACGTCCACCGACCAACGAGGTCGATCTCGATGCTAGTGCAAAGCAAGTTGATAAGGCAAGTAATGGTGCAGATGGAATGGAATAACCTTTTTCAAAATTTGTGACTAAGATTGCATAGATAAAAGGCCAGATATACATATAGATAAACCAGCTGCAAATATTTTAAATTATATAAGTCGCATATGCAATCCACAGAAACAGCAACAAACTCGTCGTCGAACAGAACTCGTACCGGTAGGCAGCAGGCAGGGGAGAAGCCGAGGAGGGTTTCGCAGGAGCCCTACCGGCAAGAGCAGGTGGGACAGCACGTCCACGCGGGCTCTGCTGCTGCTCGTTCGTTGGTAGGGGATTTGGCGACTCGTCGCTTGAAGAAGGTGGTAGATGAAGTCCGTCACCACTTTCTCCGACATCGCGACCTAGTAAAAACACCACAAGTTCGCGAGAACGTCGGATAATCGCCTCAGAATAATGCAAATCTATAAGCCAATCTCTTTCATTTAGCTCAGAAACTTTAAGGAAAAGTCAAAAATACTTACAATCGGAGACGGACCAGCCCAACTTCGTCTTCTCCCAATCAAAAACGAGGCGGTAGCCCATCAGAAAATTTTCTTCAGGGAAAATAAAGCACAAAATGAACAAAAGTTTAGTCAAATTCTGATCAGTCCCGTAAGGTTAGAAAGGAACATTAAATCACGAAGTTTGGTCAAATTTCAGGAGTGAACGGAGTTTCATTTATTATAACCATCGGGACAGTGTAGGTTGTTATATAGTCGAGCAATTAAAATGAGACGGGCGAGAAAGAAATAGAGCACTCACGTCCAATGATACCGAAATCTTCATCAATCCGTTGTATGCCTAAACAATAGAATTCTCCCTGAATAAACATTTCCCATTGAAATATTAGATTGATAGTTTGATACAATCATCATTAGCCATAAAAAGTAAAGAAAAAAACATGAATTCATCACTTGAGAAGTAGCACATACTATAATATAGGATCGATTCCGATATTGAAGAGACATATTGGAGATTCGAATATATAATTGGAACGTTGAATTCGTATATAAAAATAAATCACCAAACCATAAAGGGAAATCCCGTCGTTACTCCGACCACAAAATTAGATGTAATCAATAACCAATTATCATATGATTGCACTTATGTGGCACGATTTGAACGTAAAGTAAATAAATAAAAGAGAAAGCTTGGTGAAGAAATGTCGGAGGGAATGATGAGATAACTTAATGCAATTAAACAGTTATGAAACATGGTAGAAAAAATTGAAACTTTGAAACAAATTGTGATAGCCAAGAAGCACAAAATCATAACAAACTCTTCGAATGATTTGATTAGTAGATGGAAGAATCCGAGAAGTTTACATTTCGTTGTTTAACATGAATGTGATAGGAGATATAAGTACGCACCTGATCATCCACAATGTGGAACAGGGGATTGTCGACTTCAAAGCTCTGGTTAGTGGCGAAAACAAGTTTCGTGCGGGGAATATTTGACATGTCGAGCGAACTAAAGAAAGAGCAAAAGTTAATGAAGCCATAGATGCAAAAATTAGGAAAGATTTTTCGAATTAGTAGCTTTACCTAGCCTTATAACAGCTATCAAAAATTTGTACAGTGATCCTCGTTGCATTAACTTGTCGATGAAACTGAGCATTAAGAAACTCTTTAGAAAACCAAGAGAATCGAAAACAAGAAGTCGAACAAAATACATAAACAGTTGAGGGGGTGAGAACCTCAGAAACGATTTGTTCATAGATTTTGCTGGGAAGATATGTGAATGATGAGCCCGTATCAACTTGCGCTTGGTAGCCCGTTTGCATTAGACAGGAACTCCCGATACAATAATTTTCAACATCAACAAGGTAAGCCGAGCTACAAGATACATCCAAAATCATTAGAGAAGACAGCGTACGATTTTTTCGTTCCAAAATCAATAACATACCTAAATCCTTTTAGATGAACAAAAGAAGTCGATCTTTGAGATGCTGGCCCTTGGTCACCTAGGTAGAGTCTACCAGAGTAGCTCTTATCGTAGCAAAACGAGAACGAATGAGGAATGAGGCCCGACTTTGCAAGCAAACTTGGAACTGAAAGATCTCCTGGTCCTAATCCCATTAGACCGTCGGGAGCAATTCCATTCAAATATGCACCAGTTTGTTTGCTGCCACATCTGCAACCGAGAAAAGATCATTAAAAATCGAATCTTTATCGATAACAGTGTCAATTAGGCTCGATGCGTACCCTACAACTACGGGAGCATGGACAGAGCTTTGCTGTTTACTCCCTCCAACCGAGGCAAGATGCAACTGATCCTCGAAAAGGTATCCAGAGCTTGATGTGTCGTCGGACAAGTACCGGACTGTATATGGGCAACGGCCGTTTGGGGAATCACAGTTAGGCCCCATTTCACAGAGTGCATGGCTGCAAGGTACGTGCTTGCTGGTGTTCGAACGCGACGGGCTGTACTCGCCTAGCTCCTTATCCTGCATAATAGATGCCCCAAAACACAAGGGAGCACCTGCGAATCAATTACTCGAGCATTAACTGCTAAACATGCTATCGGTTACCAGTTGTAGTTCATAGCCCGAAATCTAAAACTTGGGCCTTGCTCTCGCACATTAGCAACATTTGGAAAAAATCAAGAACTAAAGATATAATCTTTAAGAAGATCAGTTCAGGTTTCTTTCAATAAATTATGTGGATTAACGGATACCGTACCAGCATGTTGTAGTAACTTAATGACAGCGGAGCACACTCGACACAATCGCAAGGAACCCAAAGCATATCACTTCCGGTGTCCAAAGCAATGAGGAAAGAGTTATTTGGCGTCCCGATATCAATCCACGTATAGTGCAGCCTGGATCCAAAATGACAAATTTTACGAAAGTTAGAGACGTATACGACACGTGGAAAAGCACGAGCTGGAAAAATAAAGAGCAATTACGCCATCATATGTCAAATTCCGGGAAAAGCAAAAGCTCATTTAGGTAATGCACGTGGTGATAGTTCCGGATTTCGGGAAACAATCGAATAAAACATTAGGAAACAAAGAGTGCTACGTCATGAACACATTAGGAAACAAAGAGTTCTAGTTTGTATTGTAGCGTGCTGTAGAAGCCAGTGGCTTCACGACGTTTCCCTAATTCATTACCACATGATGAAATAAGACAACAAAGGCAGACGTAATCTTTAACTTTTCCGATTCTATACATACAGCCAACGACATATCTGATAAACAACAAAGATTCACTTTTTGCTTTACACAAATGGAAAATCTGGCAGAATTCGCGGGTATGATACACATGGCCACATAGCAGTCGTTCTCCTATGATATTTCTCGTGTCCAAAGGTTACGTGATTGCATCATCTCCATTAGTTTTGAGCATTTCTACCAAAGGGATTCAAAGAAGAATCAAAGGGCACAAAGACCTTTGGATTGTGTAGGGTATAACAGTACTATATCTCAAATCATTTTTAAAAAGTGCCATCATTTCTCACTTTTTCTTTTTATTTTCTTCTCTTTCACTTAGATATTTAACCTAACAAAATCATTTCTATGAATCTTGTAAATCTCACTCTACAAAAGATCTATGAACACATTATTCTACTTCCTAAAAATCAAACTAAAAAATTCTTTAATTTTACATTTTCACACTTAATCTCAAAATAACACAGAACAGAAATGCTACAAACCACAATCATAAAAAAAGCATAAAAACAAAGAAAAATGAAATCCCCATTTCCACCAAACAAAAACACCTACAGTTTCAGTTATCAACACATTCTTCTACTTCCCAAGAATCAAATCAAAAAATCTTTAATTTTACATTTGAACATCTAATCCATAAATCATGAAAAAAATTCTGAAAAAAAAAATCCCCATTTCAACCAAAAAAGAACACACACAAACACACATCACAACAACATCAAAATGCAGCATCACTACCTCAGCAAATTAAACAAGCTCCATAAATCAAACAAAAAAACACTAAATCCTTCTAAACACAACAAATAGAAACAACAACAACAAAACCCCACATTTTCCAAAACAAACATTCAAAAACACACACACAAAATCAAGAATTTCAAAAAGTGAAAGAAAGGAGAAAAAAAAAAAGCACATACCAACCCATGTCATTGCCATAATTAAAGGTCTCCCCGCCTTGTGAGCCAACAAAGACCTGATTTTGAGTCCCAAGTTTCAATCTTTGCCGCTTCAAATCACTCTCCAGCAGCACCCTCATGTGCTCCACCCTCTTCCCCTCCGGCCACGCCGCCGCCTCGCCCTCTCCACCTCCGCCCCTCCGCACCTCCTCGGAGAACCGGTGAATCAGCCGCGAGGAGTAGACGTGCGCCGCCGCAGCAGCGTAGGCGTCGACGGCGAAAAGCATCACCAAAATTGCACCGAAAAAGCTGGTTTTTTCCATGGAGGAAGAAATGCAGGTAGGGATTCGTGTTTCTCTCTAGCGAGATTGATTTTTGGGGGAAATGGTATAAAGGTAAAGTGGTTGGGTTGGGATGAGCAGAGGGAGTTTGGATTGATGTGAGTAAATGTGATTACACGAGAGTTTTCTCAGTAGTGTGGAGAGTTCTTTCTTTTCTTGGATTAAAGAATTATGGTCTTTTTTTTTACTAATGTTTTTTCTTACAATGATTCTGCAAAGTGTGCCAAGTGTCAATCTTTTTTCTTCTTGAGCTCCTAATTTTGCCCCTAGTGTTCATTTTGTATACTAGGAGTAATTTAAAACTAAAAAGGAAAATGTGTATCTTAAGTGGGACGGAGTGAGTGATAAATTAAAAGAAAAATGTAAATTGAAAAGAAAATGAAACCAACTACTCCCTCCGTCTATGATTAAGAGTCACATTTCTAAATGACGCAGGTTTTAAGAAATGTTAAGAAAAGTGAGTGGAAGAAAGTTTGTGGAATAGGGGTCCCACTTGTATATATTAGTTTTAAATGATATGTGAGTGGAATGAGTTAGTGGAATGTGAGGTCTCTTTACCATTTATGGTAATTATGAACCATGACTCTTATTCGTGGACGGACAAAAATAGAAAAACGGGACTCTTATTCGTGGACGAATGGAGTAGCTTTTTGTCTTTTATGTCAAGGAAAGATAAAATATCGTCTCAAAATTGAAGAAAATATAATACGTCTTCAAATATTTCTACACTTGAAGAATAAATTTTTATAAAGATAAGTAAATATGGTAGTTATGTTTATTTAACTCTCCATTTACCTCTTTCTTTAGATATGCTCTGAGTTTGATGCACTAGTTATTAAGATGTACTCTGTATGATTTATTTTCCATTATCTGGAAGTAAAATTGTCATGTCCACCCCCTCCGTTTGTCTCCGACATCACCCTAAAGATTGAAAAATAGTTATATCCGCTCTAAATAAAGCTAGTAAAATAATAATTCATCCCCTCTATTTCCAAATCCTAAATCGGCCATTGCAATTACATAAAGTCATCTTCATTTAAAAAAAATTCCACATATAGTCAAAAAATTCATTTTAAATATTTGAAATTTTTAATTATTTATTTTTACTTTAAAAGTAAAAGAAAATATAATCGGATATATAATTTATGTAGAATTGGAGAATAGGGTTCTATTCTAATGCTTATAGCACACTAATCCAAAATCAAGACTAAATCTCTACCATTGGATTTAAAAATGAGTGGATGAGATTAAAGTTCACAAATCTCAATAAATAGTAGACAAAATATCAACAAAAGGGTAATATCGTCATTATGTTATCATATGATAATTTTCGTGGGTGTTTTTTTATATCAACATTGTGTATTACAAATATCAACAATATGACATTAGAATATCAATACAAGGACAAGAAAATATCAACACATTTTTGTTGAGATTGGACATGCATAATATTGAGATTTTGCCTACACTATATTGAGATTTTTTGTTGCATTTGTTGATAAAAGCTGCTTATCAACATGCACGAAAATTGAAATATAATTTATCAAATTTCATCACCCGAACATCGTCGGAACATATGCAATTGAGATCTCGTTGGAATCCTTATTAAATTATCTTTAATTTGATATATTTTTTGCGAAAAAATAATTTAAATTGAGAGAGTTAAGTAAATTTAAAGATTTGAGATGATTTTGAGAAAAGAGAAAGTAGTTAGTTATAATTACTACATATGGATTTGACATTAATACCATTTTTATTTAATTAATAATTAGTTAAATTTAAAATATATTACACTTGGCATTATATTAACCACAAGATCTTCTAATCTAATGATTGAAAATTGGTCTCAATTTGGAATTGGTAATTAGTTAGCAATTGATTTCATCCCTTCGAGAATAATTATAAACAATAAAGTTAAATTGCTGAGTTGTGATTGGCTTTGACTTGCGAATTGAAGCTATGAATTGCCTAAAAGCTACATAAACGTCAATTATAAATTCATGTCTTAACATTGAAGATTATATTGAAGATTATATTTATGTACGATGTTCAAACTTAATTTGTTGGATTAATTATTCACCTAACTTTGTACTATACCTAACAACATGTACAAATGCTATAGATAATTAAATTTATATCTGTAATCAACCTGCAAATTAGTACCTAACATGACGAACTAAAAACCGTGTTATGATTCTAGCATCTGTTAATTTGGTACATCATAGTACACAAAATTTATCATGCATAATAAGTTGGCATCGATTTTCACACATACAGACGTATATACGACATTGAATATCTCATTTGTCATTATAGCATCCACAATGGCGGCTAGCGCACCGACTAGACGATTCGCGTCGCTAGCCGAACCACTGGAAACCGGCCAGCGGTATTTCGGCGAAAAAACAGGCGAGCGCACGCCGATTTCCAGGCGCTGGCCGCCATTGTGGCGTGCCAATCGGCGAGTGATCGGCCAGCGTAATTTTTTATTTTTTATTTTTTGAAATTTTTTGAAACACTATATATACGCGATTTTAGTTTCATTTTCATTTGCACCACTTGTTTTAACGAGTTTTCTCTCTCTCTAAATTTCTGTACAAGAGCAACATCGAGCGATGAGTAACGCGGGTGCATGGTAGCAGTGGTGGTAGTGGTGGTAGTGGTGGGGATGCTGAGGAGTACGAACGACGGTAGAACGAGGCTATGGAGGCCTACATGAACCGCGATATAGAGCGGTACATGCAAAGGGTCGAACAGCAGGCGGTACCTCGCTCTCGACCCGTTGTCCACCGCCGAACAGTGATTGATCAGGATCACGTAGCTGCACATCAGAGGCTATATGACGACTACTTCGCACCGGACCCGTGGTTTAACGCAAACATGTTCAGGCGGCGTTTTAGAATGCGCAGGGAGTTGTTTATGCGTATCGTTGACGCTTTGGAGCGTCGATATCTGTATTTCCGCTTCAGGCACGATGCGGCTGGCAGACCCGACCACACTCCTATTCAAAAGTGCACGACGACAATCAGGCAGTTGGCCTACGAAGGCGCGGCAGACATGTGGGATGAGAACCTCCACATCGGTGAGACGACTGCTCTGGAATGTCTGAAGTTTTTCTGTCAGGGCGTGATTACAATTTTCAGTGATCAGTACCTTCGAAGCCCTACCCCCCAAGATTGTCAGTATCTGATGCAGATGCACGGGGAGCAGCATGGGTTTTCCGGGATGTTAGGCAGCATAGATTGTATGCATTGGGAGTGGAAGAACTGTCCAACTGCCTAGAAGGGGGCCTACACGACCGGCTACAAGGGAAATAATCCTACGATGATCCTCGAGGCCGTAGTTGATTACCGGCTGTGGATCTGGCATGCGTATTTTGGGGTAGCCGGGTCGAACAACGACCTCAACGTCCTCAACTCGTCGCCCTTCTTCAACGAGAAGTGTCAGAGCATCGGTCCGGCCGTCTCATTTGTGGCCAACGGCAACCGGCATGATATGGGCTACTACTTGGCGGATGGGATATACCCTAGGTGGCCTGTCTTTGTGAAGACGATCAGGCACGCAAATGATGACAGGAAGGCCTACTTTGCGGAACGGCAGGAGTCGGCGCGCAAGGACGTGGAGCGCGCATTTGGTGTGCTCCAGTCTCGATGGGCGGCAATTAAGGGTCCAGCGCGTTTGTGGGATGTCACATGCATTGCTGATATAATGTACGTCTGCATTATCCTGCACAACATGATCGTTGAAGACGAAGGTGTACAACTGACTAATTGGGCCAATGACGATACTGATGTAGCCGGTCCAAGCCACGGCGTGGCCACCCCCAACGTACGAAAGGGGGGTACCTCACGATGAAGACGGCCGTCTCCAGGCACATGCCGACATGCGTCAAGTTGATGCTCATATTCAACTCCAAAAGGATATAATTGAAGAGTTGTGGGCACGGAAGACTGCACGGCGATAGTTTTTTTCTTTATTATGTAATTTTTTGTAAAATGAATGTACTTTTTTTTAAATGAAATTAATGAATTTTCCCGTATATGTCTCGTAAATTTAATTCCGTAATTTATCGTAAATTTAATTTCGTAAATGTAGTTGTTTTTGAATTATTTTTATTGTGGCTAGCCTATTTGATTAAAATGATGATGTGGCAGGTGGATTTTTAGTGCTGATGACGTGGCAGGGGGAGAGAGTGGCTGGCCTATGGCTGACCTATTGTCATTGTGGATGCTCTTATGAATGTCCAACATCAAATTTCTCGTCTCAATTATTATACTCCATCCGTCCCGCAATAGAAGTCACTCTTTTTATGGGCACAATCAATTGTTAGTTAACAGTAGTAGAGTTAAATAAGGGATTGCATATGTTAGTATATTCTGGACCTTCGATATGGAAGATTTTATCTCACGGTTGTATATGCATTATATTTTATTTATGAGATTAAATCTCATAATTTGATTTTAGATGGATAATCATATGATAACGAGCAACATTCTAGTAAATTGTTGGACTATGGAGCCTTATCAAATAAGAGTATATTTCGTTCGACATTGAATATCTCATTTTGTTATTATGAATGTCCAACATCAAATTTCTCTTTTCAATTACTATACTCCCTCCGTCCCACAATAGGAGTCACTCTTATTGGGCACGAGTTTTAAGAAATGTAAAGAATAGTGAGTTGGAAAAGTTAGTGGAGTATGTAATTCACTTTTTTATTAGTTTTATAATAAAGGGAAATTGGTCTCTAAAACCATGAATTTTGTCCAAAATTTGATATTTCCCATGAACTTTAAAATTGGTATATAATATCACGAACTTTGCATTTTGTTTGGTATTTCCACGGCATGTTTATTACTCCCTCCGTTCCACAGTAATGGAGACGTTTCTTTACTAAAAAGGGAGAATAAAGTGGAAAATGAAAAAAGTAGAGAGATGAAGAGAAAAAAAAAGTAAGAGAGGGTAAAGTAGGTGTGGAAAAATGTGTTGACTTTTACTAAAAAGGGAAATGACTCTATTACTGTGGAACGTACCAAAATGGCAAAATGACTCTATTATTATGGAACGGAGGGAGTACTATATTTGACTAACTTACGAGACTTTTATCATACTTGACACAATTAAATCAACGTGGTTTTCAACGTGACTTTTTATGCTACATGTTATGAACTTAAAAAGTGGTTTCAAATATTATAAAACATATCACGGTTGCCTATGTTAAATAGGATTTTGATGAAAATATCTTACTTAAGTGAGATTGGGAAATACCAAACAAAATGCAAAGTTCGTGACATTATGTTATAATTATTTATTATCTTTATAATTCGGATCTATTGGATAAAGAGGAATATAAAATTACGTATAGGTCGGTGTAAAGTATACTAGAAAAGGATTAGTATGTGCCATGTGGCGTAGAATTAGATGAAGATATTGCATTTATGGAATTCTATTCCATTTAAATAGTATTATCCAATTCTATTTCTTTTTTTCTTCTTATGGAATTATCAAATTCAAATTAAGGGTGTGATCTTCGAGGTAGCGTGTCACGCGGAGCGTTTTGCGCTTTTTCCTCATATAAATATACTTATTATCAAATTATATATTAATAAATGGTGCCATATTATTTTTACATTTAAATGTGCTACGTGGAATTATTGACACCAATCTTTTAATTTTATACAGTAAATTATAAAAAACTGTAAAGTACTAATGGATACACTGTCACTGTTACCTGTCGCAAATTAGATAAATTTAATAAAAAAATCAAGTTAGTGAGAGTGTATATGAAGCCTCATATTGTCAATTAATTGTTCATTCTATGAATAATTTGGCAAAGTTTTTCTTTTCAACCTTTTGTCAATCAATTGTTCATTCTATGAATAATATGGCAAAGTTTTTATTTTCAACCTTTTAACTTTAAATTGATAATTTGGCATAGTTATAGAATGTTAAATATGCTTGTCAATGTCATATGTGAAAGCTGTAAATGTACTATGTTGCTTGTGCAGTATGCACTTATATACGAATAATTAACATAGATAATATGCTGACAAGTTTAAATGCATTGTTTTTAGTTATAATTCACACTCACATAAGTGCGATCTAGGTCGACCAATTTATCATTGAATAGTTGATTTATAAAGATAAAAAAAAAAACTTCATTAATCCACACTATCATGTTCAAGGAGTACAATAATATTATCCATGTGTGATATAGTATCCACAAACCTATTACTGATTCGATGATTCGTAAGGATCGGCGAACATAAAATACGTCATTTAGAGCTTATGTCAGTCCTTCAGTGCTACAGTTTTAATCAAATTATGAATAACTGAAGTCTACTTTTGTTTTTCTATCTTTCATTCATTGCCAGCGATGTCTAACCACGCTGCTTCTGTTTTTCGATATTGACGACAACTCTTTTCATTGTGTACAATTACCCGAATTTCGTTTCCTGAATTTGTCATTATTCTATACATTAGATCACTTAAATATATCTTCGACCTAATAATAAGACTATAAACAGTTTGCCAACTTATTTGAATGTGAATATAGTTTTGGTTTGGTGGGAATGATTGTCATTTTCAGGAATAGGTTGCATGTTACTCCAATAATTTTAGTGCTTTTTTGATACCACTAATGCTACCTTAATCATTTTTCTTACGATCTTTCGTTTTTTCTTCCCTTCACTTTGTGACTACTTTTTTATTTATTTTAGTTTTGAAGCATACACTTTTATGACTTTTATGAATCTTTACGTGGTACGATTAATGGATACTTTAAGAATTTAAAACTTTATATTGATTGACATATAATCACTCGATGTGATGTTTCTTGTCGTTTATTGTCAAATAAATTGGATATGATTCATGATACAACTGAAGAAGAATAAAGTATTCACTCTGAGAATGATAATGCTCAATCTATCACATAAATTAATACACACGATTATTAACCAAAAACATCAGACATAGCACCATTAACTAACATGAAAAAATACTCCATAGAGTGAAGATTTGTTTTACTTATGAAATCTACCGTCTAATTTTTTTTATTAAAATTCGTGTAAGATACACACATTATTTTCTTATACTATAAAAGAATACTCTCTCCGTCCTCAAAGTATATATACATGTTGGATTCGCCACGAGTTTTATAGTAAATGGTACAGCAAGAGAGAGGTAGAAATTACATGCACCACAAAATTTAATGTTACAATCATCTTGATTCTTGGGCGACCTAATAGAAAATGATACATTTTCATAATTCCATTATCGAAGGTCATATATTCAAATTTCACCAATACCAAAATCAAGAATGTGGGGTTCGTTTGAATCTAACCAACCCTTCATAGGAACGTCAGAACGTGGATATATCTATCGCGCGGTTGTAATATTACGTGAAAACAAAAAAGTTGTTTTGATTAACCTTTTCATAGTCATAGTTTTTGATACTGCGAAACTCCATTGTATTTAAGTTTAGTAACCATGGAGTTCAGGCACAAGACAATAAGTAACTTCTACGAGTGCTCGCTCATACAATGAACGTGCATATTTTCAACCCAAGTCCACCTCTAGCCACAAAGCTACCTTAATTGTTTTATTTATCCATAATTAATGGAGTATTTATTCCAAACCCATACAAGCCCATGAGTCCTAATTTGGGCCGAATAAACCAAAAAGGGCCCATCAAAAACTAAATTTAAAATCCAAACATCCCACTTCATAAACCCTAACCATAAAAACCAATTTCCACCCAATTATTCCCCTCTCCTCCCATCGCCGCCGCAGCAGCTCTTCCCAGACTCCAACCATGGTGGCCCCCGGAAAGAAGACGGTAGATCTTTCTCTTTCTATCTCGACTCATCAATTACGCATCTGATACTATTTATAAATGTAATTATTCGAATTAATATTGTGGTGATGGAATTTGATTCGATTTACCAATTGAAAAATTGCAGAAGAAGACTCATGAGAGCGTTAACAACAGGCTCGCGCTTGTGATGAAGAGTGGGAAGTACACTCTTGGCTACAAGACTGTGCTCAAGACTCTCAGGAATTCCAAAGGTTTTACTTTATGTTTGTTTTAGGGCTTAATTATTTCATTTTTTTGTCAATTTTCTGATGTTTGAAGAAGCTATTTTTATGATTGGGGCTTAATTTATGACAGGAAAATTGATATTGATATCCAATAACTGTCCACCGTTGAGGAAGTCTGAGATTGAGTACTATGCAATGCTTGCTAAAATTGGTGTTCATCATTACAGTGGGAGTGAGTTTCTTTCCCATTTTTAGTTTATTTTAGTTGGTTTTATTTATATATTTTCATGAAGTGTGATCTGTTGAATTCCAATTGAGTGAGTGGTTTTCTAGTTTTGTTTAGCTCAATTTGGGGATTTCTTGATTGTAGCTTTTATTTTATGAATTGGCTTAACTGTTCATGTCCTTTGCTCCAAAACATATAGTGATTCTAAAATTTTGTGTTGGATATTATTTTTGTTTCTATTGGTTGAACGCCTTTATTTAATTGATTCATATCTAACAATGTAGTTTGTAAGGCGATCATATCTGGGTTATACCACTTTGCTAGAGGTTATATGTGAATATTGTAGTTATGACATGGCTGTAATGCTTGATGTGCTATGTGCGATTGAATCCGATTCCATTAGTATCTTTCCTTAAAGTACATTTGATTGTTTGATCATTTGCAATAGCATCTAAAAGAGACGCACACGATTCACATAGAAGTGCTACATGCTATTGAACTCGGTTCCATAAGTTTCTTCCTCAACATTTTTGCATTTGCATCTAAAAGAGATACACTTCTATTCACATAGAAGTTTCTGATAATTTAGGACGTTATCTTTTCCACCATGCTAGAAACTGATCAATATCTGATTTTGATTGAACGATAAGATGTTGAGTGGCTGCTGAGTTCTTGCCAGCCTCAAGTTTTTTCAGTTTGCTTTTTCACCATTGTTGAGCATTCATCCATCTTGTGTTGATCTTTGAGACATCTGTAGAGTTCATTCTTTGCTTACTACTTACCTATTGCCTTTTCTGCGTAGACAATGTTGATCTTGGGACGGCATGTGGAAAGTACTTCCGTGTCTCATGCCTCAGCATAGTTGACCCAGGTATAACTCCAGTCTTCTCTGTAGACACTACTGCTCATTAATTAACCCCCTAGCAAAAATCGAGCTTTGTGTCGAATGATGCAAGTAATGACCTCTCTGGATTTTTTGTTTACAGGTGACTCGGACATCATCAAAAATTTGTCCGGAGATCATTGAGTCATTGGAACCGTAGTCTTTTCTCTTGTTTGCTTGGGATCCTTCGATTTTTGAAATTTTGCAACGGATTAGAAAATCGTGGTTACTCATACCTAGTTTTGTTGAGTTTTTACATGTCTGGTAATCTTGATTGCTGAATGTGACTATTTAAGTTTTTCGATTTGTTGAATCCTCGCTCTTGTGTAACAGCCTGAGTTTTTTGTGGTTCTTGAATTGCATCTTTGACAAATATTCGGACGTGAAAAATACTGAAAAATGATATATGAAGAAATTTTGTAAAATCAAAATATAGGTTGTAGCGTTTTTAAATACTTGTAAATAAAAATGGCACAAAATAATCCAATTTATAAATACAAATACACACACTTCATCTCCACCTTTTTCCATCTGGGGTTAAGCCTCTGAGTGAGAAGAGCTGCGGAGCTCTTCATAAACCCTAATTCCTCCATTAATGGCGATTTTGGCAACAAATTCATAGCTCAAGCTTCAGTCGTTCCTCCAATGGCAGCCACAATTCTCCGGCGCACTCTAATCTCCTTCTACTCCGCCACCAATTCCTCACTCCTGCTCAAATCTCATTTCTCCGCCTCCCCCTATTTCTCAACTACCGCCACAAATCCGCCGCTAGACCACCACAGCGTCACCAAATTCCTAATCGAAGACCACCGCCTCTCCCCGGAGGCGGCGGCGCAGATCGCCTCCCGCAGCCGCATCAGGAACCAACAAGCCGCCGATTCAATCATCCAATTCCTCAAAAACACCGGCTTCTCCGACGCTCAGCTGGAAAAAGTCCTCAAATCATCGCCGCAGCTCCTCTCCTCGCACCTCGAGGCCACAATCAAGCCGAAATTCGAGATCCTCCACGGCCTCGGGTTCGCTCCCGCCGACATTTCCGAGATCGTCGTGAATCAATCGCGCCTCCTCAACTACAGCGCGCCGCGGATCTCGTCCTCGATCGTGACGCTGAAATCCGTGCTCGGATCCGCTTCCTCCGCCGCGAGATTCCTCAAAACCACGGGGCTGTTTTTGAGAGACATGGAGAGCACTCTTCTCCCCAACGTCGAGTCGCTGAAGAGCTGCGGCGTGTCGACGGATCAGATCACGACGCTGATGTGCCAGAATCCGCGATTCTTCTTCCACAAACCGGAGAACATGAGGAGATTCATCGAGAGAGCGGATCAATTAGGATCGGATCGGAAATCGGGGAGATTCATCCACGCGGTGAGGATCATCAGCTCGATGACGAGCGAGACGTGGCGGTTGAAGCTGGAGGCGCTCCGCGATCTCGGATTCTCCGACGAGGACATCGCGAGGGCGTTCAGGAACTCGCCGAAGGTGTTCGCGACGTCGGCGGAGAAGATGAGGAGAGTGGCGGCGGCGGTGGAGGGGAGCGGGGTATATGATCGGAGGAGCATTGCGGAGACGCCGAGTGTGTTCCTGTACAGCTTGGAGAAGCGGATATGGCCGCGGCTGAAGGTTTTGAGAGCGCTGGAAGAGGAGAAGAAGATGAGGAGAGAGAATTGGCCGAGCCTTGCAACCGTAGTGTTCATGAAGGATGCCAAGTTTTTGCAGAAATTTGTGAGCCCTAATTTGGATCTTGTTGGGGGCTTTTTTGCAGAGATTTGACTTTGACAGCCCTGATTTGGGGATTTTTTTGTAGAGATTTTGTGAACCCTTATTTTTGGGGATTGGTTATGAGGTGAAGAAAGGTGGAAATTGGGGATGATTTTGGATTTGCATCCGTTTTACAAATTGTTACTACTTCAATAATAACATCGGCTTTCAATTTGTAGCGAAATAGACGATGCTCGGAGCGGATCTTAGGGTAGTGACTGACGCCTGGCTGGATCGCCTGTGTTGAAATTTGATCGTTATCATGTTGACATGTAATCGATACGTTCAGATAGCTCCTATTGGAATCCGAACACGATCGGCGTAAAATACATCTTGGGTAATGACGTGTGGCTGGACGGCCGGTGTTGAAATTTGATCATTGTCGTGTCGACATGTAATCGACACGTCCCGATAGCTCCTATTGGGATCTAAACATGATCGGCGAAAGATACACTTGATTCGAACTCTTATTCAATGCCAAACACGTTAATAATACGATATCCATTTGTTGATGGGGTTGTTTTGAAATTTAAATTTAAAAGAGGGAAAACTTAGGCTAGATCAACATTTACATGCTACATTTCCTCTCTTTGTCCACTACCCTCTCTAGTCTCACCTCATGTACAAATATGTAGTGATGTTTGAAATCCTACTGAATTTTTAAAAGATTAAGGCTAAAAGTTTTGGCCTGGTAAAATTTTCAAATTCTTGTTGCATTCAACAAGTTAGTAGTAATACATATCTTCAAACTAAAATATCCTCTATTCAGAGAAGATAACTTTGGAGCTGATTTTTTGTTACACTATACATATAGCTATTCCAGAGGAGTTCATGTTCCAGAAAATCCATCGATGGGTATTAGAAGTTGGTTACTTCATGATAAGATTAGGTGTTTCTTATATTTGTTAGTTCCTCCTCTCGGACGTTGCCCGCATTATGTAAAAAAAAAAAAAACCTCTATTCTTATTGTAGTACGTGCTCTTGATTAAATCACTCTTCAAATTGATAATTTCAACGTTAAAAAAATAATTAAAATGCATGACTTAGCATTAAACAATTTAAAAAAGATTACTCCATGAAGTTAATGAGTCTAGATATAAAACATTACTATCAAACTTTCAAAAATATATGAAACTCAAAATAAAATAATTAAATACTATAAATACACTTAATAAAACATTAAGCTAAATAAGAGTATAGAAATTAAACATTAAGATCAAACTTTCATTTTTGCAAACGAATAATTAATAAAATGTGTACTTTATTTAACTATATAAGAGCATCTCCAATGCCGGCTAGCCGGTCGGCTAGTCGAATTATTGGAGCAGGCCAGCCCGAAATCGGCGAAAAAAGCGGCATGGGCTAGCCGATCGCGTGGCGCTGGCCGCCATTGTGGCGTGCCGATCGGCCAGCGCCTTATTTCGATTTTTTTTTTTGAAAACCTATATAAACGCGATTTTAGTTTCATTTTCATTTGCACCACTTGTTTTAACGAGTTTTCTCTCTCTCTAAATTTCTGTACAAGAGCATCATCGAACGATGAGTAACGCGGGTGGTAGCAGTGGTGGTAGTGGTGGGGATGCTGAGGTGTACGAACGGAGGATGAACGAGACTATGGAGGCCTACATGAACCGCGAGATGGAGCGGTGCATGCGTAGGGTGGAACAGCAGGCGATACCTCGCCCCCCACGGGTTGTCCACCGCCGAGCAGTGATTGATCGGGATCACGTAGCTGCACATCAGCGGCTATATGACGACTACTTTTCGTAGAACCCGCGGTTTCCCGCAAACATGTTCAGGCGGCGTTTTAAAATGCGCAAGGAGTTGTTTATGCGTATCGTTGACGCTATGGAGCGTCGATATCTGTGTTTCCGCTTCAGGCACGATGCGGCTGGCAGACCCGGCCACACCCCTATTCAAAAGTGCACGACGGCAATCAAGCAGTTGGCCTACGGAGGCGCGACAGACATGTGGGATGAGTATCTTTACATCGGTGAGACGACTGCTTCCTGGATTGTCTGAAGTATTTCTGTGAGGGCGTGATAAACATTTTCGGTGAGGAGTACCTTCTTCGAAGCCTTACTCCCCAAGATTGTCGGAATTTGATGCAGATGCACGGGGAGCCAGCATTGGTTCCCTCGGGATGTTAGGTAGCATAGAGTGTATGCATTGGGAGTGGAAGAAGCTGTCCGACTGCCTGGGAAGGGGGCCTACACGATCGGCTACAAGTCAAAGAATCCCAAGATGATCCTCGAGGCCGTAGCTAATTACAGTGTGGATTTGGCATGCGTATTTTGGGGTAGCCGGGTCGAACAACGACCTCAACGTCCTGAACTCGTCTCCCCTCTTCAACGAGAAGTGCCGGGGCATCGGTCCAGCCGTCTCATTTGTGGCCAACGGCAACCGGCATGATATGGGCTACTACTTGGCGGATGAGATATACCCTAGGTGGATTTGTCTTTGTGAAGACGATCATGCACGCAAGTGATGAAAGGAAGGCGTACTTTGCGGAACGACAGAAGTCGGCGCGCAAGGACGTGGAGCGCATTTGGTGTGCTCCGGTCTCGATGGGAGGCAATTAAGGGTCCAACGCGTTTGTGGGATGTCAAATACGTTTCTCCAAATAATGTATGCCTGCATTATCATGCACAACATGATCGTCGAACGAGGCGGCGCTACAACCCGACTACCAGGGTGGACGATGGCGATGAAGCCGGTCCCGAGCCACGGAACGACCACCCCCTAGCGTACGACGTGGGGTACCTCTTGATGAAGTCGGCCGCCTCCAAGGAATATGCCGACATGCGCCAAGTGGATGCTCGTATTCAACTCCAAAAGGATATAATTGAAGAGTTGTGGGCACGGAAGGACTGCACGACGATAGATTTTTTTTCTTTATTATGTAATTTTTTTTTATCTATGTACCTTTTTTTAATGCAATTAATGAATTTTCCCGTATATGTCTCGTAAATTTAATTCCCTAATTTAATCATAATTTTAATTAAAGTAAATGTAGTATTTCTTGAATTATTTTTATTGCTTGAAGGCGGCTTTATGGTGGCCTAAATTTGATAATGACAGGTGAATTTTTAGTCTTCAACTGGCATGACGGGAGAGAGAAAGTGGCTGGCCTATGGCTGGTCTATTTGCATGGGAGATGCTCTAATATTAAACATTCCAAAAGAGATAGAACAATTTCCCAATTAGAAATTGCCCAAAATGATGGAGCCCAAGAAGAATTACCTTTAAAAGCAAGGGGCTCTTTGCAATTTCCCCAAGTCAAATATCGCCGGCAGGCAGTCCACCTCCATTTAGCCTACCACAACAGTTAAACCTATCTCTGTCACCTCTTCAATATCTGCATCTTCTTCTTGTAAATTACTAAATCAATTACTCAATTCATTTCCATTATTAAACAAGTTTCTACTCCTTCCATCTAATCAACTGTTCATATCCATAAAATCCCCAATCTTTTCAACCAATTTTCCAACTCAAAACCAACCTTTTTAGCTGTACTATATTCCCCCACAGAAATCTTGCCAATTTCGATCTGTTTTTTTTATAAATTTGTTGGGTGTTTGTGTTACTTGATTTGAAAGGCTGGATTTTTTAAATTTCTGATCTGGGATCTCTGCTATGGTCTTGTTTTCTTGAATTTGAGGTTTTTGTTGTTGTTGGGATGCAATAAAGGTGGAGTCTTTGGAGGTTTCTTGTAATTTGGGGGTTTGACTTCGATTTGATTTGTCGGTTGTGAGAATTTGAGGCTGTGATTTGTATTTAATGGCTGTGCATGAATTGGTGGAGCTCAAGTTTAGGCTTGCTGATGGCAGTGACATTGGGCCAAGCAAGTATAATTCTAGTGCAACTGTGACTTCTCTCAAGGAAAAGATTATTGCTCAATGGCCTAAAGGTTTTTGAATCACATGTTTACTTTGGTGTTGATTTCTTGTGATTTGATTTCCTTATGGTGTGCTTTTGCTTGGATTCTGGTTTCTGTTGTTCATTTCTAGGGTTTCTTGATTCTGCTTTTGGCATTTATAGTGAAGAAATAGGGGCAGAGAATTTGTGTGGAAACAACTCTTCTTGTTTCCTTTGATGTTGGAAGTGAAGTTTTTATGAGGTTTGCGCGAAAATGTTTCTTAGCTGCGAACATGTCAAACGGTACCGTTTGATTTCTTACCTGAAGCTTAAATATTTGAAAAGTAGTGTCATTTAGTAATCTGAGTATATGATTAGCTGATCATTATTAGCTCTAGTATGATGGATAGTGTTATGTCGTAACGTTGAGGATTGTTTGCTTCATAAAGTTGGTAACTTAAACGACATTATGGGCAGAGAGTTTGTGTTGAAAAAACTCATATGATTTCCTTTGATGATGGAAGTGAAGTTTTTATAAGGTTTATGTGTTGATACTTCTTAGTTGCGAGCTATGAAATGATTAGCTGAAACAACATTATGTCGTTGTAATGTGACTTGTTACTCAGCCTTTATAGAATGAAGACTAAGTAGATAACTTTTAGGTCGACTGCTCGAGATTTAAATCTATACAGAAATAAAATGTTCAACACCACATTTTAAATATTTGTGGATCAAAATAAAAAGTTATTCTTGGATTATAATGAATAATGATCATCAAATAGGAACTTTTTCTTCATTATAATTTCTTGATTGTGTATTTGTGTTTGAGTTTGATATCAGTTCCATATTCCATCGGTTGCTTGAATTTTCTATTTTGTGAAGTTGTCATGTGATTTATTGCTTGATGATGACCATGTATTCTCATAAAGACCTCTACTCCGCAGACAAAGAAAACGGGCCAAAATCCATCAATGATATAAAGCTCATTAACGCGGGAAGGATTCTTGAAAACAACAGAACACTTGCTGAATCGCGACTTCCACTCAGTGAAGTCCCCGGAGGTGTCATCACAATGCTTGTTGTCGTGCGGCCCCCCCTTCCTGACAAAAGTAGTGGTAAATATCTTTACTACCTCGATACCGTCATGATTTCTTAACCAGGCTGATATTTTCAGTGAGTTTAATTATCAATGTCAACATAGCCTTGCTTCTTTTCTCGTCTCATCTCGTTTGATGTATGGTCCTTGAAGGTTGATAATGTTTTCATAATTGCAAGAAACTATGGAATCCCACAGAACTCTCTCTGGTCTCAAACTGTTTGAATTACTATGTGCTGTTTTCACCGTTGATGCTTCGTTGTCACTGTATTCTTCACGTGCACTCACACTAGCTCGTTGCCTATTCTGAACATCGTATTGCAACAGATAAACTGCAGGAAAATTCCCAGAAGAAAGGTGGGTGTCTTTGCACTATATTGTAACAGACGGATCTGCTTCGCCTCGTCTCATATGTTTGTACAACAGGTTCTTGATTGCATTTACAACATTACACATGTTAATAGAGCAAAAAAAATGTGATGACATCATAGTTATTGGTCTCGGTTCTTTATACTTGTGCTCGATAAATGGAAGAAAGATCGTTGAGAGACGTTACAGGAGAGCAAAGTCGAGCCTCAGAGAAGTTGCCTGAGGAGAGAGCACACTCCAAAGCAAGCCTTGGTTGTGGTTGAATTGCACTGTGAATTGTATTGTATGTATAATGAAATTTGTTTACTTTGTCTATATTGTTACAGCTTGAAAATGAAGTTGAATTTTGCTCAAATTGAATCTTGTTTTTGTAGTGTAGTTTTTACTGATTTTGAGTTGGAAAGTTGGAATGTAGAAATATGAATTAGTCGTTTCTATACATAATTAATTACTAGTACTATACTCCCTCCGTCCTTAAAAAATAGATCACTTTTGCCATTTTGGGATTTGTGGACGGAGGGAGTATAACATTAAAAAGGCAAAAGAAGTTTCGAAAGTACTAGAAATATGAATTAGTCGTTTGTATACATAGTTAATTACTATTACTAGTACTATATAACATTAAAAGGGCAAAAGAAGTTTGGAAAGTACTAATCTCATAAATTATGACAACTACAAAACATCTATGCAACGTTAGCCACTGCAATAGCCTATCTACGCCGCGCTCTCGGCCGTCGAGGCTCAGCAGCCGACAGCATCGGGGCATTGACTTCTTCAGCTTCATTTGCACCGACAGGCACGCAAGGAGAAAGCAGCATGAAAATCGAAGCAAGACATTGCGCCTACAAAGGATAACGATGGTCCCTCACGTTATCGGACGATGACCGGTCCAACAGCACTAGCCTCTTGCGTATCTTGATCGTCTCCCGTGTTGAAGATCGCGTTTTCATTTTTCATCTTTCCAGCTGCAGCGAGAAAAGGCAAAAGATGTCAAATCGAGGCGAAACTCATAGACCTAAACGTATAGAACCTCAGCTTGTTTTCGAGAAAACGAGTACCTCTTCGTGCGAATACTCGATGCTGGATTTCAGTCTTTGCGCTCCCAAATGCTCGTCGTTAGCATCTGAAGTCTCCCCGTTGATCTGTACGTGCGGAGCAGCTTCCTGAAAAATCACAACATCGCTAATGAACTACACGAAATGCAGATATTACGACAAATTGAAACCGGCACCAAAATTATACCCGAAATGTTTGTAGATTCCCAGTTGAAGATTTCAGATCCTCCAACTGTCCCTTCATCGAGGCGAGTTCATTGACCAGATGAGATTTTTGAGCCTCGAATTCTAGCAATGAAGCAGCGAGCTTTTCGTTTTCCTCCTTGCAGCATTCTAGGCTTAGTAGCGCACGTTCCATTTCGGCCTTTGTTCTGCCATAAGCATTGCTCTTTTCGCGCTTTTCTATGATCACAGAGAGCAGTTCCGCTTCCAATGCTGAGAGTCTAGTCGAGAGCTCTTCGTTCCTCTTCAAGCTCACAGCCTCGGATTTCTTCCTGTTTTCGATCTCATCAATTGCATCTCGTAGCCTCACAAGCATCTCTTCCCCATCCTTTTTCGACATTGAGAGCAGCTGCTTCAGTTCTTCATTTTTCGTTTCGCACTGTTCTAAGTTGGATCTTAAGCTTTTGAGACTCCCCAACAAGCTATCTCTTTCTCGTCTCCAGTCAGATTCACCTGCACGACTATGACTCAGCATCGACTCCATATCGTGAAACCTCTCCTGAAGATCTCTCAGAAGTGCGTCCGAGGATGCAAGCCTCTGCAGTTCCTCCAGTACAGTTTCGTATTTGTTCGAAATATAAACAAGTTTAACATCCGCAGCAAGCGTGTAATCGTGCATATCTGACAACTGGCATTCGAGACTAGCTTGGCACGAGCTGTTTTTCTCGAGTTCCTCCACTAGATGGCCAAGTTTCGATTTCTCCAACTCAAGACGTGATGCTAGCTCCCTAACGCGCACGAGTTCAGCTCTCTGCTGCTCATCCTTGCTCGAACTAAGACTGAGATCTCGAACTTTTCGTTCCAGATCAGCTTTCTGCTCATCGAATTCGGCTTTAAGTTTCTCATTTTCAAATGCTTCTTGTTTTAACTGAAGCGACAGCTCCGTGTTCTCGGCCAAACAAGCTACATATTTGCTCTGGCAGTTTCTGAGCTCCGACAACGTGCTTTCCCGGTCGATCAGCTTCTCTGCGAGAAGACAATTTTCCTCCAAAACGCTCACCAATTTATCTTCTAAAAGCTGGTTTTGCAGAGCCATTTCACTACACTGGGAAATGCTACTCGATTTGAACTCGTGGAGTTCATTTATCTCATCAGTAGCCTTCTGCAGCCGTAACATCAGATGGTTTTGAGAAGCGGTCGAGCTTTTCAACTCCTCCACCAGTTCACTCGTCTTCTCGCGCAAGGACTGTTCCAATGCTTTCGAGTATATATCCAAGTTCAAGTTTATCGAATGCATTTCAACGAGTTCTTCTTCAACCTTCCGATAAAGATCTTCCTGCATTGAGACGGATGTTCTCCCCAAACCCGAATTTTGGTTTTGAGCGAATTTTGTAGCGTCGTCCTCTTCAACTCGTGGATCTGGTTGGGAAGGCAAAGCCTGCTTTATGAGGTTTTCGTTAGCCTCAAACATCGATGTAACCTGCGAAGAGAGCAGCTCGAGGTCCTTTTGTAACTTATCCACTGCGATCGAGTAATTAAGACGGGCTCTTCTAAGTGCAGCTTCTGAACTTATCGCCCTTCTCTCGAGCTCCTCGTTACCGGCTTCCAAACATCGCCTCTCGTTCAAAAATTGAAGCATCTGCTGATTCGTCTCTTCACGAAGAGATTCCGCTTCGGTTTTGCTGGCAGATAGTGCGTACAGGCACGTTGTGTGGTCATTTCTCAGGAGCTGCAGCTCTCCCAGCAGGCGTTTCTGGCTAACCTCGAGCTCGTGAATAAGGGCCTCGTAGTAGAGCTCCATTTGATCCATTTTTTGGGTGAGGCCTTCCTTCTCGACTTTGGCCTCATCCAGCTCCCTCACGAGATCGAAAATTTGAGTTTTCATTGCATCGATAGGGCTAACCACGTCGGACACGGGAGGGCTCAAACTGAAATGCTGAAGGACACTTTCGGGAGGACACAAATCCAAACCAAACACGTTTCCGGACTCAAACTGACTCGTTTCTCTGATCTTCGTCGTCACTTCATCGTTTCCGAGTTTGAAATCATTCAGAAAATCGAGCAACGTCTCGAGCTCTTGATGAATGAATTTCGTGTCTCCGTCGTGGGGGACGACATATGTTGTCTTCTGAAGTTCTCTTATCTTGCCTTCAACTACAGAAATCCCATTTGAAAACTGAAGGCGCATGTCCCGAACAACGCGATCGACCTGATCATCCCGAGCTTCCACAAGAGGTGTTCGAGGGGTCAGCTTCGAATCTTTAAGCCGAGCGATATCATCCTTAAACTTCACGCACTCCGATTTCATAAACAAGACCTCGTTCGTCAATTCTTCAGCCGAAGACATCTCAGCGGCGAGCTCATGTGAGAGCTTTTGCGTTTCAGCGCTTAACTCATCGGCCACGCCTTGCAACGAGCTGACTTCAAGCTTGAGGTTGAACAGAGACGATTCAGCCGATTCTAAGCTTCCTCTGAGTTGGCCGTTCACCAGACAAGCCGTTGCCAACTCATGATCCATGGAATTGCTCGATCTATGCGGAGAAAGCTCGTTCAGACCACCGGATATTGTACAATTGACTCCATCAAGCTCGTTTGTAAAAGACGTCTCATGCTTCTCCGCATACAAACTTCCAGAAGTGTTTGAGGAGCCATCAATCGCCTCCTCTTCGAGGGAAGAGAGCTCGCTAGCATCTGCTTTAAATTTCGTCCTCGCCTGCAGAGGATGAAAAACCAAAAAAAATTAAACTTCTGATTAGCAGAAGAAACTTGAATTGATTGTGATTAATAAAACCTCATCCGTCTGATCATTGACGACTCCATACTGATCGACCCCTGATTCTAATCCTTTTTCTCTGAGTTCTCTCTGCTGCTCGAACTCCCTGGACGTGAAAAGATTACAATTTCGACAATTGCACGAGAAATGAAGGTTAGATTCTACATAACGGTTCAGTACCTAAATCCGGTCTTTGATGTCAGAAGCTGGATGGTGATCTGGAAGAAAAGAAGCGAGTTAATCAAGATACTTCGAAAATAAAAATTAGATCAAGCTCTCAATGGCTACGACATGTGCTATGTTTCGTACATGCAATACAGTTCCAAAGTTGCAGCCGTGAAGAGGAAATGCTTCAACGATAGGCTTGGACGCATCTACATAATCAGCAAGGTTGATTGTAGCCTCACCAAGTACGCTAGCCCGTGAGGATCCCTGTAAACGTGACATTGCATTATAACAGCTCGTACTACACATCTTCGAGAGTTTCTATTTGAGAGAGAAACTGTACCATGGCAACAACGAGGCTGTAGAGCTTCTCATCGTATTGTTTGCTTTTGGAATCTTGAAGAAGCCTCGTAGTTTCATAAATAGGATCGCCCCATTTACAACTTCCGTTTCGTACATTTGCTTTGGTCGTCTTAGCTGTTGGCTTTCCTGTGTCAGCAGGGATGAACGTTATAAACAACTTTTCCCATCCGGTCTGTGGAATCTGCAACATCACGGGCAAAGCATCGGTTATGTATGATGCTTCAGCTAAACGAATACGTTTTCATGGAAGCAAATCCAGCAACACTGGGAAATGCATATTCTATGAGGCGTACAAAGCATTATACGAAAATTCTGCTAGAACGAACGCAGAATGAGACGATTATATGGCTTATTTCCTTGGTTCTACTCAAAACTACGAGGCAACGATATATATAAATCCTACACAACAAAATGAAGAGCCCTATTTCGATCCTTAGTCCACTGTAGCAACTAGAAAGAGGGAAATAACTCAAGCCGAGACTCATCATAGGCACACTGCCAACATAAAGAACTGATCACTAATCAGTCCTACACATATTAAGCTTTGTTGAGCAAATGCATAAAAAAATTTTGAATGAATCAGAAAATCGATTAATGAGCTCTTGGGAACGTCTAATGTTCATCTATACGAAGAATGAGTATATCAGTAGAAGAGCCTTGTCATACATGTGTGGCATGAAATTGGAGGCGGAAGACAACTTTCACTTTCGTCTTCTCAAGCTTCCACTTTGATGTTCTTGACATTATTCACTGGCGGACTAAACATCACCTGCTGACACTGGCACGAGCAGATTACTTCAACACATAACCGAAACTGCAAAATTGGCATTCCGTAGAATACATACAGTGGAAGCTCGCAAAACTAACTGCTAAAGTTCTATCCAGATAAATGGATTAAACAGAAAAATCAAACATGATACAATTTAGAAAATGTGAAAAGCCAAGAACAGAACAAAACAAAACTTCATTGTTCTAACTCAAGAACCAATCAAAATCTTGAGAAATTGGAATCTAGATTGATAATGTATCTAGCACATTGGCATCAATCAAGCAATATATCCAATTATTCATCAGCATTAATTGCAGAAGCTGCTTCAAATTTCAGAAAGAATCATAGAAATTTTATCCAAAATAGCAATTTTGAAGCACAAATTAAGCTAAAAGTAGGAAAACGCCTTTTGTGGAACATAATGATCTTAATTAAACCTCAATTCATTCATTAACATAAAAGAATGAAACTTTAAGCAAAGTCCCCCAATAATTATGACTTGAACCCCACAAGTACTCCAAAATACTCAACAAAAAATCCATCAAGAAACTCACTTCAAACATAAAGGCAGAATCTTGACATTTGCATAATAAATTCAGAATTAGAAACTTTAATTGCTCCCAAAAATTCCAACAACAAGAGAAAAACAGTAGCAATAATTTATTCTCTACACGTAATAAAAAAATTCTTAATGTGTACGGATTATAATCACAAAAAATCACACACTTCTCTTACAAAACGAAAATTGACAGTAACATTGTACACTTAAAAGAGCTAGAAAATTAAAATTTTCTACCATTTATAATCATGGAAATGATATTCATGGGATTATCTACCTAATCATGGATCTGAGGTGGGCAGCTTCAAATGCAAGTGAAAAATGAAAGAGGGAACCTTCAAAACTTGGAATTTTGAAAAAGAAAGAAATGGAATCTTTGTGGAGAAGTGATGTTTTCGAACAGCATCAAGCAGATTGTGGTGGTGGGCTAAAAATTGAATCTTGAAAAGGTTATGAATTCGAAATGCTGGAAATTCTTACAAGTGTGTGAATTTCACTCTTAAACTTTTTTTTTCCCCTTAAAATCTCTGGTTGATGAAGATGAAAAGAATGGAATTACTGTGAAAGGGAGGGAAATTTATGTCAGTATAGTAAATAGTTTTGGGATTTTTGTCAGAATTTATTTATTGAAAATTAGTAAACTTTTTTTTCGAATAAAATAACCCAATAAAAAACTTGTGTGCGAGCATCATAATAAAATACTCCATTTTGTAGTATTTGTTCAAAACCAATATGTAGATGTGAAAATGACAAATACAGCTGAAAATTGTTGCAAAAAAAAAAAAAAAAAAAAAAAAAAAAATGAATAGTGGGGATTAAATACAGATCTTATTTCTCCCTCTTTTTAATTTATGAAATCTAACACAACTTTAAAATCAAAATACTAATTTTGCACGCGATTTTAATATTTATCACAAAATACAAAATTTTTTATATATTTTTCTGCAGACTTCTAATACAATCAACGGTTTTGATGTTTTTACATGTCTGTCATGTTTAATTTTGAATTTGTAAGAAAATCCAAAAAATAGTTTGTATATTTTCGACAAATTCAAAATATTATTTACACTTGTACTTTACGATGCAAAATGGTTCAATTTCAAATGATCATTTTTAAATAAATGAATTATAATGCTTTTAATTTTCTGACTGTTAGTATTCGTAATAATTACATTTAATGAATTCACTAGTTAAATCAACAACACACTAATAGTACTTTAATATAATAGCGTGAATATATATATGGTATTTCATTTAAGTTATATATATATAGTTAATTAATTTCTATATATGTTATATTAACTAAACATAGTAAGTACTCCACATTTTATGGTAAATTTAATGTACATAGTAAGATAATGTAATGTTTCACTGAAAATATTGAAGTAGTCTAAAATTTAAATTGTCCACTAGCACGTGAATATGGCAGGAAATAATCAACAAAAAATTGAAAATTCTTATTAATGGGACAGACTATTACCATCTTATTATTGGTCCACATTTACAAGAGCCATCATTTGCTCTTTGTCCACTTCTTTTTGGCTGTCAACATATTTTTTGGGTCCAAATAAAATATGGCATTATAGAAGTTTATTAGGTATAATCAATTTAATAAGTAGAAATTATACTACTTTTAGTAAGTTTATAATGAAATCAAACGAGTTGTATCACATCAAGTAGAGGATCTTATAAAATTATGGTCATGTATTTATGCAGCCAGTAAAGTACAATGTTTATGTGTCCCCAAATAATACAACAAATATTTGACTACAATTATCTCAACTGAAATAAATAATTGAAAACAATTACTTATGGATTGATTTTATTTCAAGGGAATTTTGTTTGTTTTTTTGTTTCATAGATGAACTTTTGAAATTTAAATATGGTCTCTTTTCTTTATATTAACTTCTTTGTGGAAAATATATCGACAATACATTGAATCAATAAAGTAAGGTACAGAGAATTATGATGTAATTTGAGACGACTTTGGAGTTTGGCCAACTATTTCATGAATTTTGTGTACTTTGAAAATTCTAAAAGGATTTCACTGTAAAATTAATCAGGTTCCCTTTATTTATTTTACACCAGAAAAACAGAGAGATTTAATTGAGGTGACCTTAATTGTAACATTAAAATTAAAAATTGTGCCACTGTAGACAACCATATATTGGACATAATTGTTGTGCGTTTGGTGTGATATATACAAAGAAAAAGGAAAACACATGTAGTACTATATGCTAATTAACCATCTTTTACTAAAATTCACGGTTCATAATCATTGTAGAATGATAGAAATTGGAGACATTATTAGTTCTTATAAATATATTTTGGAATTTAAAAAATAAATTACAATCCTTATACCATTTGGGCTGATGGTAATATGAAGTAGCATCATCATCTCAATGTGAAATTAGGATAAATCAAAAGCGAATTAATCGTTTAATATTAATTATAGGTGAAATCACAACATTATAGTATAAGAATGTAATTAATTAAATATATATAATAAAAAACTGTTACATTACGTTACATGAAGCTCATTAATATATCTCCATCTATAGAAAAATAAAACAAAAAGGAATATAACAAATTCAAAAAATAAAAAAACTTGTGGTACTAACTTCAAAATCAGGTCTTAATTAATTTTGAAGAATCTGCAGAAGCTGTGTTGGGATGAACTTTCTTGAAACTGAACAAGGAAAAGCAGCCACTCCCACTTTTCTCATCACATTTATTTTCTTCCTTTGATTTGAGCTCACAATTGGAATTTGAAGCTTCCATTTTCTTCATCTTCTCCTTGTGAAGCTTCCTCATCATGTAGGCTTCCACAAGCCCAGAATTGGCTGCCGACATATTTGTTGATTAATTTTTGTGTATCAAATTCAAAGAAAGAAGAAGTGTTTGTGTAGTTATTTAATTGGGAAAAATCCGAAGTACTAGTATTTATAGAGTTTTTAGGGCGTGGGGATCAAGCTAAATTCGGTTTAATTGCATGATTTAATGAGCCTTTTCTGCGAAGGAGTTGTTTTTTTTTTTTTTTTTTTTTTCCTTTTTTGACTTGGATTCTTGTAATAAGATTGAGGTCAACACTGACGTCTTGGTGAATGAGTGTGAGGTCAACACTGACGTCTTGGGGCAGAAGAGAGAGCCGTTCTTGAATATTCTTGAATGTGGGCTTGAAATAGAAATGGCCCAAGAAAAAAAGTTAGCAACCTAGCCCAACAACTAATAACTAAAACGATAAGCCCAATTCTCAAAGTCTTATTCTCCAATTCATGGGCTGTGGCCCACTTCAAAATCCAGATTCAGCTCCGGGATCTCGGCGGAGCCGCGGAGGGCAGCCGTGGGAGGTGACTTGGCCAACGGTACATCCGTCCCTAGCGATGAGTACTAATGTTTGTCGTGCTAGTACACCAAGTTTCGAGTCTGTTTTACTTGTTGGTTAATTGGTGCATACTAATCGAATTGTAAATTTATTGAATTAATAAATTTAGAAGTTCGAATTTTGGATTGGCTAAAAGCTAACGATGAAAATGTATCTTGTATAGTTTTTATTTTAAAATATCATATATTTATAATAAATGAACATATACAAAATTCAAAAATAAATTATGATAAACATGAACTTAAAAATCTGTAGGATGAAATAAAATCCAGACTTACATCAAAATTTCCAATCATAACAGAAACGTTTGGATTTTGCGGACTGAAAATTAACGATGAAAATTAATGTGTATATTTTATTCTTAAATATCCTATATTTGTAATAAATAAATGAATCACATGACAACATAAATTGTTTAACATATTTGTAAATTAGTGCATTTTAGTTTGGCTGGATAGCCTTCCAATCAGATGGCCATGGTCCCAAGGCCAAAGTTAAAATAAGGAAAATATCCTAATTAATGCAGTCTTGATAAACTTAAGAATTATATTTTCTTCATACCCATAAATTTTCTGTCATGTAAATGTAATTTTAGATTTTTTTAAAATATTTTAGACTTTGAATTATATGTTAGATGAATTATGTAATTAAGTTTTAAAATATTTATATATTATACATTAGGTGCTTTGAATTTTGTGATTACACCTAAACGGTGTAGTGTTTAATTATGTAAAACTTATTCCGCCGACCGCCGCCACATAAACTTATTCAAGTTGACTCATTATAGAAAAAAGAAAAATTAAAGAATAATAGACGTAAAAAAAACTTCTTACTAAACAATCAAATGAAAACTTTCTACACATAAGCTTAAATCACGCCATGCCTAACTTTTACTTTAATTATATGAAAACTACAGAAATGAATAGTAAAAAGAATTCATTGAAAGACATAATGCAATATATTAGTTCGCATTAATAATGATTGTATTTTAATAACATTTGTTAAAGAATTTCAACTTATTATTACCTCATGATAAATTTTAACAAATACCAGTAACTAGTAGAACTTTACGAATCATATCTCATGTACTTATTTCGTTCTTGAAAAATATAAATTATTTCCTTTTTATTTTATTTATAAACTTTTAAATTTTAAAAATTCAACTACATTACTTATAATTAATGTAAATCTCACTCTCCACTAACACTATTAATTTTTACTATCATTTTTTTTATCTCTTTTGCTTACCAATTATGCATTAAAGTCCGTGCTCAACCAAATATTCATACTTTTCAGGGACGAAGAGAGTATAATTTTGATTTTTTTTATTAAAAAAAATACTATGTTGGCTGATTATTTGAAAATATATGTTTTTAAAAATCCCAAATTATTGCTATGTTACTAATCAAGGTGTATAGATAATAACAATTTTTTTAATTTATAGTAATGAGTATAGTATTATTAAAGCTAATTTTAGTGGGACAATATACTAAAGTCATGATAGAATTCCCCCAAACTTAAAGAATTAGTATATTTTTTTTATACCCATAAATGTCCTAGTGCCAATCTATATAGTCATTTAATCCATAAATAAATACAACCTCAAATACATTGACTTTGAGACAATGAGATACACCCATAACTATCAAGAATAATACTACTAACTTATAGTGGAATAGTGGAGGGGAGTTGAAGATTATGAAAATGAGGTTTGTGGTCGAAACTATTTGTATACTAAAAAATAAAAACATAATTGTAGAAAATGACTATATATAGATGAATACAAGGCTTGCAGAAATCTAGATTTGTTTTGCAGCCATGAAGAAAAGTTGGAATCATCTTTTATTATATTTACTTTTATTACTATCACTAAAGTTGTCCACACCAAAAACATCTAGCAATCTTGCCACGGATAAATCTTCCCTTGCCACACTAAAATCTCACACAATTTCAGACCCTTCTCTCACAATCACTACAAACTGGAGCGATACCGCTCCAGTTTGTAGTTGGATTGGCGTGACATGCAACTCACGCCACCACAGAGTCTCAGGACTCAACCTCTCCAACATGGAGCTCTCCGGCCCCATCCCGCCCCACCTAGGAAATCTCTCCTTCCTCGTCTCCCTCGACCTCAAGGGCAACAACTTTAGTGGCACCTTGCCACCAGAGTTCTCTGGCTTGCGCCGCTTGAGGTACATTTCTCTTTTTGTCAACAATTTGGCGGGAGAGATCCCATCGTGGATCCCATCGTTATCCAAACTCGAGTACTTAAACCTCAGAAACAATAGTTTCTCAGGCTCCATCCCGAAAACCATCTCCAACTTAACGAACCTTTACTATCTCGATTTCTCCTTCAATTTCCTCGAAGGAGAGATCCCGGCCGAGATGGGAGGCCTTCAGAGGCTGCAACATCTGGCCATCCAGTCTAACCGTCTCTCGGGGACTATACCATCTTCGATATTCAACATATCTTCGTTGCAAAGATTAGCGTTTAGAGCGAATGAACTGAGTGGTGGCATTCCGAACTATCTCTGCTCAAATCTTCCTTTTATTCAAGGGATCTACCTTGCTTCGAATCGATTAAATGGCCAGATTCCATCGAATCTGTCGAGGTGTTCGCAGCTTGAGATTCTGTCACTTTCTTCCAATTCTTTTAGTGGACGGATTCCTGCAGCCATTGGCGACTTACAAGAACTCCAGTTACTGCAGCTTGCAAACAACAATTTAACTGGTAATTATCTCGCTTTCTTTCTCCGCTGATTTAGGTCTTTACCATTAACACTGGATATAGTAAATAAATACTCTCTCTGTCTCATTTGAAATGAAACGTTTTCCTTTTTCGGTTGTCCCAATAAAAATGAAACGTTTCCTAAAATAGAAACAACACTATCTCTACTTTTTTCTTTTCTCTTACTTTACTCTCTCTTTATTAACTCACAAAACAACACTGCATAAAATCTTGTGCCGAAAACCAAATGTTGCAAATTTATTGGGACGGAGGGAGTACATGGTTATTGTGTAGTCAACTTGGTCTTTGGAAAAATGCAATTTGTACCTTTTACTTCTCTAAAGTACTACTCTCTCTGTTCCATGTAAATAGAGTCATTTTTTTATTTTAGAAAGTTCTAAATTAATTGAGTCATTTTTATTTTTGGCAAAATCTAATTCTCTTTTTTACTTTATTCTATCTCCATCTCTCTTACTTTTTCCATCATTCATTTAACACACTATTCTTAAACTCCGTGCCGAAAAAAAATGCTTCTATTAACAAGAAACGGAAGAGTAGCATATTAGAACTGTATAGCAAGGTTTCTAAATTCAAAAAAATATAAATTGAGGCTGTTAATTTCCATTTTACCCTTGAGCCTAATAGGACTATTTTTCTTTTGCCTCTCTGTAGTCTCTCCTCCTTTTTTTTTCATGTGATGTAGCTAGATGAAAATTTAATTTCATACTTTAAGAAATACAAATATTTATATAATTTGCTCTTTGATAAATACCTTCCTACTAAGTCTGAAAATTCAATACTTCGTGCAAGTGTGATTTTATACATTGTAGGAGTATAATTTTATATGTTCATAAACTAAAATGACTCTAAATTTTTATTTGAAGGAAATAACATGATTTTGAGTTGAACGGAAGGTTTAAAATTGAGAGAAAATAGGGTTTATAAGCAAAAACTGAAATTAAAGGCCTAGATATTGAAATGGGTGATGTCAGTGGGCCCCTTTGCTTTCTCAATTTGTTGCGTTTGATGGCCAAAGTACATATAATAGAACGTCTAACTATTTCATCAAAAAAACATTCAAAGTACATATAATAGATTCATCTAATTAATCATCAAAATGACATATGCGTTGACTTGCCATATTAACATGTCATTTAAAGTTGTTACTGGAAATGCCACGTAGGATTTAATTTTGGCAAAAACTTTATAATGAGAAGGTGGCTTGCTAACACTAATATTAATATCTCTGCAGGCATATTGCCACCCAGTATCTTCAGTATCTCTTCTTTGCAACTCTTAGACGTATCAAGCAATAAACTTTATGGGGAGATTTCAAGAGATATCGGGAATCTTACAATGCTAACACACTTGTATCTCGCTGAAAACGATTTCACAGGTAGACTAGCTATTACCTCACCTACAATTTTGTACTATTATGCCCAGGGCTGGCCATTTTTGGCACGACACGATAACACAACACGAATCCGTACGGAATTAATAGGTATGTGTCAAAACTTATTGGGTTCGTGTCCTTATCGTGTCGACACGATAACGACACGAAAATTTCATGTCGTTTTCGTGTAACACGTTAAGAAATAATATTAATATATTATAATATTATTATTATTATTTTATTTATTCTAAAATTTTAAAATTAAAATTTAAAATTTAATATTAGAAATAATATTAATATATTATAATATTATTATTATAGTGTCGTGTCATGTATGTGTTGTTATCGTGTCGTATTGACCCGAAGTGGTTCGTGTCGTGTTCGTGTTCGTGTTTGGAGTTTTCTGTGTTTGTGTTTGTTGTTATCGTGTCGACATGATAACGACACAACACGCACGATTTGTCGCCCCTAACTATGATTTTCTGCTGTAGTTCGAAAATAAAATAAGTATCCCTTAAGTGTTAATTAGACACAGAGATTAAGAAAAAAATATTTAGTATCCGAGAATGTATATTTAAAAAAAATCATAATTTTAGTCAGATATATTCCGTAATTTCACATTTTTATCAATTTTTCCATGAGCAAAATATTTCGATTGCCTAATTGTAATATGGAGTATCAATTTATGTTTGTGGCAGGTGTTATACCTAGAGAAATTGGGCAACGTTTTTCACAGCTCCAATTCCTTCAATTATCCTCTAATAAGTTGAGTGGCTCACTAGCACTGGAGATTTTCAACATCTCATCTCTTACACGTCTTGTTCTTACACAAAACGATCTAACCGGTTCTCTACCAACCCATGTCTGCATTCGCCTTCCCTCTCTCGAGTTTCTTCTCCTCGGTGGAAACCACTTCAACGGCACAATACCTGACTCCATTTCCAACTGCTCTCAGCTCCAACAGCTCGATCTCGGCGTTAACGAATTCACCGGCCTTATACCTCTCTCTCTTGGAGCCCTAACATCCCTTCGAGTGTTAAATCTCCCCGAAAATACTCTCTCATCCTCCTCTTCCGAATTGAGCTTCATTACTTCATTGACAAACTGCACATTGTTAAGGAATCTGGGATTCAACAACAATCCTCTCGGAGGCATGCTTCCGGCTTCCGTTGGCAAGTTATCTCCTCGTCTCGAACAGTTCAATGCGTATGGATGCGGACTGAAGGGAAGCATTCCGGTCGAGATTGGCAATCTGTCCAGCTTGATCAATCTCGCTTTGGACAACAATCAACTCTTCGGGAAGATTCCACGTTCATTAAACAGACTGGTCAAACTCCAAGGGTTGGATTTAGCATTCAACAACATCACAGGCTTCTTCACAGATGAAGCCTGTAATTTGCAAAGCTTGTCTTTATTGAGTTTGAGTGCGAATCGGTTGCATGGTCCAATTCCAACATGTTTACAAAATGTGACATCCTTACGCCAACTTTATCTTCAATCCAACTTCTTGAACTCAACCGTTCCATCGGGCTTGTGGCGTATGAAGGATCTCCTGGAGCTAGACTTGTCCTCCAACTCATTCACCGGCTCCTTGCCTCCGGAGTTTGGTGGATTAGCTGCAGTTATTACGATAAACGTCTCCATGAATCGATTGTCAGGATCTATTCCAAGCACAATTGGTGATTTGCAAAATTTGGAGAGTCTTTCTTTGGCGCGCAATAGGCTTGAAGGTTTGATCCCGGACTCCTTTGGGAGGATTACCGGTTTGGTCACTCTTGACTTGTCCGGTAACAACCTCTCCGGTTCAGTGCCAAAGTCTTTGGAGGCGCTAAAGCGCCTCCAAAGCTTTAACGTCTCTTTCAATGCTCTAAGCGGAGAAATTCCTAATAGTGGCATTTTCCTCAACTTGACAATGGAGTCGTTTAAAGGTAACGAAGCGCTATGTGGAAATCCGAGGTTTGGCGTCCCACCTTGTCATGTTGTCAAAAAATCGAAGAAGAAGAAGGTACAGTTTGCTCTGTTTATTGTTGCAGGGGTCGTTGTTTTCGCCACAATTATGTGTTTGGTGTTTATTTTCCTCGGATGCGCGAGGAGGAAAGTTAAAGCAAGTGATGCGATAGTGTCCACTGTACCTAAAAGAATTTCGTATATTGAACTGTCGCGAGCGACTCAGCAGTTCAACGAAACGAACTTATTAGGCACAGGCAGTTTTGGTTCTGTTTTTAGAGGAATTCTTGAAGATGGGAAGGCTGTCGCGGTGAAGGTGTTTAGGCTGCAGTCAGAAGCCGGTTTGAGGAGCTTTGATGTTGAATGTGAAGTTCTACGCAATATTCGACATAGGAACTTGGCGAAAGTTATAAGCAGTTGCGCCAATGAAGAGTTCAAGGCTTTGGTGCTTGAATACATGCCAAATGGAAACCTCGAAAAGTGGTTGTACTCGCACAACTATTGCTTGGATTTCTCGCAAAGGATGAGCATAATGATTGATGTGGCATCGGCATTGGAGTATCTTCACCATGGCTATTCGACTCAAATTGTTCACTGCGACTTGAAGCCTAGTAACGTGCTTTTGGACGAAGATATGGTTGGCCGTGTAAGCGATTTTGGTATATCGAAACTGTTGAGCGAGGGGGAGAGTCTAGTTATAACAATCACACTAGCAACACTTGGTTACATTGCACCAGGTGAATTCTTATTTCACTAGATCAATATACATATACTTTTCAACTAGATAATGCATGGTTTCTAGCTGATTTTTTATTTTTTTTTTGGTGTCTAGAATACGGGTTCGAAGGGCTAGTCTCCACAAGGTGCGACGTCTATAGCTATGGTGTGATGTTGATGGAAACTTTTACGAGAAAGAAACCAAGTGATGATATGTTTGCCGGAGATCTAAGCTTGAAGATTTGGATTGAAACCGCAATTACACAATCTGCTGCGTACCGAGTTATAGATGCCAACTTACTAACAAATGTTGACGAAGAACATGGCGACAAAATTGTCGAATTCGCATCCTCAATACTGCAGTTGGCTGTCAAGTGCTGTGCAGATTCCCCTAACGACAGAATAAACATGAAAGAAGCTCTTGCAGAGATGCACAAAATTGAACGTCAATTTTCGGGATGATGATGTTGGCTGTCAAGCGCTGCGCAGATTCACCTAGATCGGTATTGTGTTTGCGTGGCGTGGTTCGTTATCATATATTCCCTTGGTCGAATCACATAAATTGTAGTAATCACATAAATTATGCCAGATATTTATATCCATACAACAAATAAATCAAGATTTGAGAAGGCAAAATTTAAGTACACTGTCATCAGCACCAATCCACCAGTGGAACTGTATCTTCTTACATTATTGATATTGTTTCAAAACTAATCCTTTCATGTTTAAATGATCAAAACGTACCATAAACGCACCCATCGCCTCGAGAGGGACGCCATTTACACGTTCATGCTCAACTCTTAGCGAGCGAGAAGGAAAGACAAGAATGGAGATGCTAGTTGTTGAGTTCCCAGTCATAAGGTTGGTAGATCACTTTGAGCTGAGTGTTCGAAAGCACGTCGAGCAACGCTTGAGAGTCGCCCGGCTCCATGTAGTTTACGGCATGCTTGAGCACCTCCACCTCGTTCTTCCCAAAATCTACGCTATACCTAAAAAGATGACAAAGTCGAACCTCATGAATAAGGGTATATTTGATCGGTCAGACGATCTTACACCAGACGGAGATTAAGAGTGAGCTTACCATTTCAGTATCTTGCTAGGATATGCAACATTGGTGACCAAATCAACGTAGAGTCCTCCGTTTCTGAGAAAACTACAAGCAGCTTCGACCAGCTCTTTGTCGATGTTTCCTGGGGAGTAGCATCGGAGGGGTGGCCCCGATCGGGTGCCAGAAACTAGTGCAAAATGAACGAGAGGCTCCACATATGGTAGAGCTACCTGAGAAAGAGAGGACCAACAAGTAAATAAAAGAAAACATCAATTCATTGTCATTCAGGAAGTAATAGGACCTTTAATCGCTTATCTTTCACTCCGAATGGCTTGGTGAGATTGTACGGTGGTCTTTGGTTACCCCTCAAAATGCCGTTGTAGATAGCTGAGAGAGAGTATGCTGATCCACCAATAACGTATTTGAAGTCTCCGAGGAACTTTCTTCTGTCAAGTGCTCCGGTGGGAGGGCCGAGCACCAGTATGGCGTGAATGGCCATCGTGTTGTAAAGATTGATGAAGAAGGATAGCTTCTCCTCTCGAGGAACCTCGTGTAACTCCACGCGCTGAAGCTCCTCAACTATCCTCAAGAACCTACAGCAGAGCATCAGTAAAACTTAGCCTCATGTGATAGAAACTGTCTCTCTGTTTTCATAGTAGATAGTAAGTGTTTTGAACAGACCTTGCGAACTCTTCACTCCCATGGATGCTTGTGTAATCGACACGTTTTCCATCTTCGGAAGTATAAGCTTCTAATATTGCAGATAGCAAAAACCTAAGCCTCGAGGAGATATCCGTGATAGGTTTTGGTTTAACTTCAGTGATGCCTCGCGGGATATTTTGGCACCGGGAAATGACAGGATCGTCATCCAAGAAACGGTACAAGTGGTTTCCGTCTTCAAATATGTTCTCACTGTACGATAACAAGAAAACGATCCCTTGATGAGAAGATTAAGCAACTGTATAAGCTATCCTCGAGAAGGAAAAAATCAGATTGTATGTAACGAATAATCGAATGGTTGTAGAGACTTACTGAGCAACATGTTGGAAGAAGAGTTTGTCTGCAAGCTTACGACCGAACTCAACAGCCTATTAGAAATGGTTAAAACAATCAGAAGATTCGGAACATACGGACAGAGCATATTTATAACTTTGAAAGTGAAAACAATATTGCAACTTACTTCTGCCCTTTCCAAATACTGATCTTCCGACAAGAAATCCACTGCATCTTTGCCTTGGAAACAGTCAGTGTACCTGCGCATTTTATGGAACCGATCCTTTATGGATATCGAACCTTTCATTTTCCGAGCAATAAGAGCAAGCTCGTCAATAGCTCCACCACTCGATTGGTCATCTTCACCGGATAGAGGTGGCAACGGGGATTCATGCGTGGGTTCTTCACTGAAAACATACTCAATCTTCTCCTCAAGTTTACCGGAATCCTCTAACTTCTTCAGCTCACTCAGCCCACCAATTAAGATGTCGTTAAAAAAAACTTTAGGAACAGCTGAAGATCCAGAAATCTTTTCCAGCTCTAGCTTTCTTGACGGGTAAACGTCAATATTGATCTCAACGTACTTGAGCCCTTTCGTCTGCAGATACCTCCTTGTTTCTGTGCAATCCTGGCATCCTAACCTCGTGTAAAAGATAATTCTACCTTTCATGGAAACCGACTTCGTTAACTCCTCAACAGAATCCTCTTTTTCGGACTTGTTTTCTCTTCCAATAAGGCTAAGAGGGTTCCATCCGGATCCCTCGGGTGATTTCAAGGGGACCTTTTGCCCTACACTCTCTGGCAATGAATCTTTACCCTCCTTACTAAGATCGTCATCAGCAACATCCAGCCCATCATTGCTTTTCCCAGAGAGACGACGGATAACAGTAGACATTGCACCTATGCTCTTCTGCTTCACAAACTGCGAGAGAGCAACAGCTTTGTCGGGCCAAGCAGGCCCGTGTGTTTCAGAGTTATTATCCGAGGACCTTGAAGATAAGCTCCTTTTACCTTCCATTCCTGGAACCTCAGTCCCATCAAACACAGGCTCCTCTTCCTCCTCGTATAGAACATCCTCCGGGCTCTTGTTAGCTACCCCTGACTGATCAGCAACGCCTCCTTCTTCCAAGTTTTCCGATATTTTCTGCCCCGCTATTTCACCACTTTGTTCTTTTATATCATCCAGCTCCTTTTCCTGTGTACAATCCAAGTCTCGCGATTATCTACCTCAACCATACCACATTGAAACTATAAAACTTCTTTCTCACTAATACTTACTTTACCCAAGTTGAGCGCTTGAATGTCAGGCGCATCTTCCTTCACTACTGGGCTCTCAACATTTACCGAGGTGTCCTCTTCGTGAGAAACTGGATTGACGGTGTTTTTCTTCTCATCAAAGCTTTCTTTCTCCATCGTGCAAGAAAAACTGCTGGAACAACATTTTCGAGCAGAGCTCAATATCACGAGCTGTAACAACAAGTTCCCAAACAGAATGGATAAAAGTAGCTGTATCTTATTCGTTACTCGATTCATTAGAAAAAGCATCAACACTTGAACCTCGGAGTCATTATCATGATGTGAAACAGCTAATGCACATGTTCAAATCTGGTTTAATACTTATTCCTCCAAAGCAACACTCCTCTAGAGCCCAACAACACAACATACATGAAACTATAATCGACACCTCAACCAAGAATCAACCCTCAACCCCGGAGATCCGTCATCATGATGTGAAACAGTCCATTTAGGCAACTCAAGCACAATGAGGTGAAACAAAAGGCAATGGCTAAAAAAAATCCAAGATAACACATTGACAATTTGATATGGTTCAACTGAGTCAACTGAAGTAATAGTTTCTCCCTAATTTTGCCCTAATTTTAACACAAACACTCTGTTCCAATTCCAATAAAATGAATCAAATCATCAATATGAGATGAAGTATAACCATCCATATCAAATCAATATCTGAAACATGTGTTACAAATCATTCCAATTCAATCCAAATCACAACACATCACACAATGAAAACTAAAAAAAGGCATAATCACTCACAAATCAACTCAATCAATAAGCCTAAAACGCCACTTATTGCATAGCACAACACATTAGAATCTGCCATAACATCAAAATCAGTGGCAAATCCATCAAATCTCACAATCAAATAAGTGATTAGAAACAATATATCATGGAAAATTAATCAACTCATTGAGAAGGGAGAGAAATAAGTGACTTACAGATCTCTGAGGTGAAAGATTCAATCACCAATCTCTGAAGCTATGCAGCAAAAAAGATGAATTCTTGACTGGTGAAAAAATGATGTGATTCAATGAAGATATTTATGTGATTTTGAAGAAGAAAAGGTGTAGACTTTGAAGTTGAAACCGACCTGTTTTGACGAATCAGACCATTCACGGGAGAAGCGGGAAGCTCTTCTTCTACAAGGTTTTTGCTTTTGCACATCAGTCCTTCAAACTACCGATAATGTCAATTTCTACCACAATATTGTGCTCTAATTCAAAATTTAATTTCTTCGGCAACTCATCAAAATATGAAATTTGGTCAAATTTTGGTGTGTTCCGCGACTTTAAACTTCAATAAAAAAATTCTACAAATATTAGATTTCTTTGCTTATTTATGACAAAACTTTTTGGTGAGATTGTACAGATATAATTTTGATAATTTTGTTTGATTGAAAAACATAAATAATCTAGTACTCCCTATATTAGCAGAATATGTAGGCAGTAGAATATTTTCAATATTTCACTGATTTTAAAGACAGCAACAAAAATATGAATTTGAGTAGACTTAATAATTTTTCTTTTTCTAACTATTTGCTCACTTTTTCTATAGTTGTAATTTTTTATTGTTATAGTAGTAGTAGTGCTCCATCCTATACATGGAAAAAGTATGTCAAGGTTGAAAATATTTTATATGTTTGGTAGATAACCAAATCCCTTGACAACAAGGTGGATGTTATAGTATATGTATGATAAATAGGGATTTAATTGGTTACGTTACTATTGGTATAATTGATCATGATATTATTGCATTTAATGACTTTGCTTTGACTAATCTTTTATTTATTTTATAGTCCATATTTTTGATTTGGGATGCAAAATGTCAAACTGAAATCATATAATTATCTTATCCTCCTTATGTTAAAATCTTGGGATGAAGCTCCAAGATATGCATGTGTGGAGTGTAGTGGAAATTTCATCCTATCAAAACAAAGTGAAAACCATTCATAACATGGAGAGGTTATATAAATACAATCCTTGAATTATGGAAATTGCATGTGATATTTTCTCACAAGTTTCTCCCACAATCATAATTTACATTTCATAACCTCTTATGATGTCTCATTTGCCTTTAAACACCTACCCTTTTATGGTCTCTCATTTGCCCTGAAAAAAGGATGTCTGAATTTAGGATGTGAGGAGTATTAAAAAAAGAAATCACTTGATGTGGTTTGTGCAAATTAAATGAAGCAAAAAGGCTAACCTGCTAACCAAGTTGGGTGTAGCTCTGGCCTTTCATCTCAAAAAGAAGAGTGATAACGAACTGTAAAGAGAGATTCTGGTCTTAACTGCTTGGCGAAATCGACAACTAAAGGATTGCACTCAACCAATTCAATTGCAGTTCTCCTCATGGTATGATCACGCATCCAATCGAGTTGTTGTAATTTGTAGCAATGACGTATGCTTAGGAGGTGAAGCCTTGGAAGACTTCCATGTTGAGCTCTCCATAGCACTAAATCAGTGTCTTCAATTACAAGTCTCTCAAGTCTCAGAAAACTCTTTGATTCTATATCCCACTCTGGGCCTTGAAAGGCATAGTGTTCTAATTCGAGGGCCTTAAGATTTGGTAGCAGCGAACCAATATCATTCATGTGCTTCCACGGACACCCCAAGCCACATAAATACAACATTGTTAGACTTGGTGGGAACATTGAAAGAGGAACCATAGACTCGTACTTCATCTTAGAGTTCACCACATAATAGTTAAGGCGATAATACATATGTTCCAAACTTTGGAGTTCTTCTGAAATATGTTCCAAGCCACTCAATTGTTTGCCATCGTCGTCATCTTCATAAGGCTTCATCTCCATCCGAATTTCTAAGCTCCTTAAGTTAGGTATTCTTTTAAGAATTTGTCTAGTGCAACTCATTGCACTAACACCAAAAAGACAGAAGAGTTTGTCCAAAGTAGCATCAAAACTAGGGGTTGGTAGGTCTCTTCCCATGACTTCAATACGTTGTAGTTCTTGCATGTTCCATATTTCCATTGGCATAAGTGACAAGGCTCCACGTTTCTTAATGTTCATATGTGGCAAGATAATCAATGATTGAAGGTGGAAAAGGTTGGATATGGAAAGAGGGAGATCTTTATTGCAAGTTAAGGAAAGATACTTAAGACAAATTAGTTTTAGAATTTCAAGTGGGATATTGTAAAATCGGACCTTATGAGCATCTAGTACCCTCAACAACTTGAAATCCATAGCATCTATGGACAATGGATATTGGTGGTAAGGACCAAAACAAAGGAGAGAACGGACAGTGGGTGCACAATCACTTTTTATAGAATCATGCACTTGCTTGAAGGCAAATAAAGTGTTGTAATGAGCACACAACCGACGCTGGTCTTTCACAACATCTTCGCAACTTTGTAAAACATGTAAAAACTTGATCTTACTAGCTTCTTTCTTACACAAATGTTGCCAACAAGAATGCACGCGAAACATGTTTGTCGAAAACCAAGATTTTCGATTTGATTCGAGTAAAACAAGATGATAGCTGCGAGCAAGCTTTCTAGTGAATTCGGCCACAAAATCTTTCATAGTTTGATTTCCAATCGGTTCAAGAAACCCCTCAGCACTCAAGCGATGACTCAAGCTATGTCTTTCAATATCACTATATGGAGGAAATGCTCCCAAATAGAGAAAAATCATTTTTAAATACTGATGTAAGTAGTCATAGCTTGGGAAAAGTACCTTTGATATTTGATCATATGCATTCACGAAGACTGAATTCTGTTGTTTTTGAGCTACCCAAGTCCAATATTGTGGGGTCTTGTCTTCTTTAGCTAGGAGCTCTGCAACTGTGATGATCATAAGTGGAAGACCTTCACATTTTTTAGCAATCTTCTTTCCCAATTTCTCAAGGTGAGGAGGGAAGTCCTTTTTGTCGAACACTTTTTCGCTAAGTAATTTCCTACTTTCTTCTTCATTCAACAACCGTACTTCCTGACATGGAAATTCCTCGGTTCCTAGCCTGCTTGTAAACAGGATTCGGATCTTTTGTTTTGGCAAGTTATCCGTCTCTCTGAATTCCCACACGTCCTCCATTAGTCGTGTGTCCCATTCCCATACATCATCCAACACAACGAGACATTTCTTACCTCTTAATCTCTCTTGCAAGCGTTCTACTAATTTCTTGTCGTCCTCTTGATCATAGTCTTCTCGTCTTAGCATTTGCTCGCGAGTGTTGGGACCAACTTGCGCTAGAACACATCGTAATGTTTCACCATATTCACACTTTCTGCCCACTTTGACCCATGCTCGATGCTCGAAATGTCTCTGAATCAATGGATCGTCAAATACTTTCTTAGCAAGGGCCGTCTTTCCAACGCCTGCCATCCCAGCAAGTGCATAGCAGTCACCGAGGCCATCATCTTCCATAAGAAAATAATCTCTAACCTTCTCAAATTCCTCCTTCAATCCAACCATCTCTGAGTTGATTCCACCAAAATCAATTCTTGAGGAAATAGGTTCGCCTTCTTCTTCAGGCATATTCACCAGTTCAATAACGTACTCCGCCTCCATCGCTGTCACCCTCTCGACGAAGCAATCAACACTCTGCCGCAGACTCTGCAGATCTACACAGAAAGACAAGTGGTCTCTCTCGGTTTCGAGCTGTGGAAGAATCTGATTGGTGCAATGGGATTCGAGTAAATCTTCGAACTCCCATACGACCTCTTTGATTCGTTTATCCAAAGCATTCACCTTCGTCCTGATCTTGCTGTAGCCCGTCTCGTCCAGCTTTAGCAGAGCTCTCTGCAAGCTGGCCATCGCGTCGAAGGTGGGTTGTAAGACTTGTGGAGAGGGAGGAGCCAGCGAAATGCGAGACGATTGTAGAATACATTGAATCGTATTCTTTAGAGAAATCGCCGCACCATAAGCTGCCATCAACGTCCGATTGAAATATGAATGATGAAACACAGCTGTCTAGGTGGTGAAGTGTGGATTCTCTAGACAACGTCAGCGCTGCACATGTTATCAATTAATGATTGATAAAACAAATCTATTTTTCGATTAGTGTATACTTGATTTCTGAACTTCGTTTCATTCAAAGCTTGACTGAATTTATTAATGAAGATTGTCTCAGATGCTTCCATAATTACCGGGAATTTTTCCTTTAAAAAAGAATAAAATATGTTCAAATCAGATAAATTAAATTAAATTAAATTAAATTGTAGATAAAACAAATATATATATGCCCAGTCTAGGCCCAACTCAGTCACAGGCCCAAATTGTGACAAAAAGTTAATCCATGTATTGTACACATAAAGTTCTCTTTACTTCCAATTGGCAATTGATGAACTTTGTCCCAACTCAAGATTGTCCATTTCTTTTTAGTTTAGTTTATCCTACTCTGGATGTCCACTTTTTACATTTGAAAATAAATCTCTCTCTTCTCACTCTTAGTTAAATTATTATCTTTTTTTCTCTCAACTTGTTCCACCTATCTTCCTAAAATCCCATGTCACTCAAGAATGTGGACATCTTGAGTGAGACGGAGGGAGTATTATATCACAAGAATTTGAAATATATGTTAACTTAATACAGTGAAATGCATGCGGAAAGGTTATACTCCCTTGTCCCACATTACTTGAGTCATTTTTTTTTGCACTCGTATTAGAAAAATGATAAAAATAGTTAAAGTAAAGAGAAAGTAAAGTAATGTAGATGAAAGTCTTCTCGTTCGTATTCTCTCTCTTATTTTACACTCACTCCCCTTTAACTATTCATTATAATTTTTTCAAAACGAGTGTAAAAAAGAAGTGTCTCAAGTAACATGGGACAAAGAGGAAATATATAGTACTCCGTAATATAGGAATGTGATCAAATAAAAACTCTAAATATTGTACAAACTCAAAACTATGTTCTGGATCATTGAAAAATGTCAACAGATTACAAAAAAACATCAATAGGAAAATGTCAACAAAATTTCAACGGTAGTCAATGATTGATGTTGTGTTGATATTGTGTTGATACTGTATTGACATTAAAATCTTGAAATTTTACACTGTGTTGATATTGTATTGAAACAGTGTTGAAGCTGTGTTGAGGAGTTTTGAGTTTGTACAATATATAAATTTTCATTTTATCACTACTCTAGTACTCCCTCCGTTCCATAGTAATGGAGGCGTTTCTTTTTGGCACGGAGATTAAGAAAAATTGTGTTATGTGAGTTAAGTAAATGAAGAATAAAGTGGAAAATGAAAAAAGGTAGAGAGATGAAGAGAGAAAAAAGTAAGAGAGAGTAAAGTAGGTGTGGAAAGATGTGTTAACTTTTACTAAAAAAGGGAAATGACTCTATTACTATGAAACGTACCAAATTTTACTTGGGTTCATTTGAAAAGCGCAATAGTAATGGACCAAAAATACTTTTATATCACCAGTTATCGGCCCAATCCATTTTTAGCCCTATATTGATAAAAAAAAAAGTAAATTAAATACGTAAGCCCATTATACTACATTCATTTACGAATGTCACGTTCCACCAAAATTAGTTCCTATTTTAGGAAAATAATATTTTAATCAATTTTCATTTTATATTAACTATGTAATCAATTTTGTATTAAAGCATGTGCAGTCTATTATTATGATAATAAAAAACAAATTAACATAAATAAAAATTGAATGAAGTGGAAAAGATATTTGTATCAAACAACTACTTAGCACAAGATAGCAAAATGATCATCCTAGCAATCTTGTTAAGCCAAAAATTCAACATGCCCCATATTAATAAACTAATTCACCATAATATAAAAACTAGCTGAAAATCATGCATAGTTGCATAAAGGCCATATATAATCCTTCAAACATAGAAATTAAAGATGAATGTAATGTTTTCACACACACACACACACAGGAATCAAACTGACGACAGTTTCGGTTACAAAGTTCATAATCGTTGACCAAATTTAGCAAATCAAAAAGTTAAGTGCTTTAAATTAACCACTACCATATAATCTTTTGTCCTTATGTTGGGCTTCCAAGTCCCTAGCAACCCACAAAAAACATCTCTTATTTTAGATTTCAAATCCACATTCATACACAAAGTTGTAAAGAAAAGAGCAGCCAACAACCTAAAACACACATACAATAGTATGATATATACTTAACAAAAAAACACTGTCAGGTTTGAATCACTAGCACAAACATTTTAGTTTAAATTAATTTATATGGTATGTGCAAATTAAAATAAATAAATGGGAAGGCTAACCAGTTATCCAAGTTGAGAGTTCGGATACGAATTCCAATCTCATAACGAAGAGTACGTATAAACTCGACATCTCGGTAATCGCATGGCAGAAGAGAGAACTAAGGGATTGCAGTCAATTAAAAAAATTGAAGTTGTGGCCATTGATGGATCACGCGTCCAGTCAAGCTCTTGTAATTTGTAGCAATGTTGTACGATCAGGACCTCAAGCCATGGGAGGCTTCCAGGTTGACCTCTCCATCGCACCAAATCGGTATCATTGATTATAAGTGACTCAAGTTTGGGAAAACATTGTGATTCTATATCCCACTCTGGACCTCGAAAGGCATATAGATCTAGAATGAGCTGCTTAAGATTGGGTAGAAACAGACCAATGTCACTAATAAGCTTCCATGGACACCCTATGCCACTCAACTCCAATGATATCAGGCTTGATGGAAACATTGAAAAAGGAACCATATACTCGTACTTCAGATCAGGATTCTGTACTTCACATATAAGAAGCTTCAAATTCCGAAGTTCTTCTGCGAAATAATCCAAGCCACTCAATGGGTTGCCATCATCGACATCATCATAAGGCCTCACCTCAAGTTGAATACCTAAAACATGTAAATTTGGAATTCTTTTGAGAATTTCTCTAGTGCAACTCTTTGCACTCACACCACAAAGCTTGATGAGTTTGTCCAAAGTAGCATCTGAATTAGGGGTTGGTAAGTCTCTCCCCAAGATTTCAATACGTTGCAGTTCTTGCATATCCCATATTTCCAATGGCATATATGAGTGAACCCCACGCTTTTTAACGTTCATATGTTGTTCGATAGTCAATGATTGAAGCTGAAAAAGGTTGGCTATAGAAGTAGGGAGTTCTCCATTGCAAGTTAGAGCAAGGTACTTTAGACTAACTATCTTCATAATTTCAAGTGGGATATAATAAAATCGGACTGTAACAGCATCTAGTAACCTTAGCAACTTGAAATCCATGGCATGAATAGGCACAGGATATTGGTGATAGGGACCAAAACAGAGGAGAGAACGGGAAGTGGATGAGCAATCACTTTTTATTGAATCATACACTTCTCTGAAGGCAAATAAAGTATTGCAATGAGCACACAATCGACGTTGGTCTTTCATATCATCATCAGTACTTTGTAAAACATGTAAAAACTTGATCTTACTAGCTTCTTTTCTACACATGTACTTCCAACAAGAATGAACACGACACCCTTTAAATGGAAACGTCATAGATAGAAGTAGATTATAGCTTTGAAGTAACTCATAATCGCACATGGCAATAAACTCATCCAAATTGTTTGCTCCCAAATTCGGTTCAAGAAACCCCTCGGCACTTAACTGATGGAATCTGTTGCGCATGTCAACATCACTATATGGAGGGCTAGCCCCAAAATACAAAAAGACCATTTTCAAATATTGATGTAAGTAATCATAGCTTGGGAAAAATACCTCGGAGATTTGATTATATGCATCCACAAAGACGGAATTATGTTGTTTTCTAACAATCTCAGTCCAGTTTTCAGTGGTCTTGTCTTCTTTGGATAGGAACTCAGCTACTGTGACTATCATAAGCGGGAGACCTTCACATTTTTTGGCAATCTCCTCTCCCAATTCCTCAAGGTCAGGAGGAAAACCGTCTTCACCGAACACCTGTTCACCAAGTAATGCCTTACTTTGTTCATAACAAGCATAGTGTTAAAAGTGGAGACTCTTTAAGTGTTAGCCTGCTTGTCATGAGGACTTGAACATTCTCTCGTGGCAAGTCACCCATTAGTCGCGCGTCCCATTCCCATACATCATCCAACACAATGAGACATTTCTTACCCCACAGTATCATTTTCAGGAATCCAACTAATTGGTGGTAGTCATCACCACCTTCTCCTTGATCAGCAAGCATTTGGTAGTGGTTGTTGGGATCCACCTGAGCTAGAATGCATCGTAATGTTTCATAGGATTCGCATTTTCTGCCCACTCTGACCCATGCTCGAAGTTCGAAATGTCTTTGAATGGATGCATCATCAAATACTTTCTTAGCCAGAGTTGTCTTTCCAATCCCAACCATCCCAGTTACCAATAACCAATTCCTTTCCGCTTGCGGGAAAAGAAGACCATTCTTGGCTTCTTCAAACTGATTAGACAATCCAACCATCTTTGAATTGATTCCACTAAAACCAATCCTTAAATAAGTAGGTTCACTATCTTCTTCAGGCATATTCGCCAGTTCAATAACGTACTCTGCCACCATCTCTGTCACCCTCTCTACGAAGCAGTCAACACTCTGCCGCAGACTCTGCAGATCTACAGAGAAAGACAAGTGACCTCTGACGCTTTCGAGTTGTGGAAGAATCTGATCATAGAAACGAGATTCGAGCAAATCTTCGAATTCCCATATGACCTCTTTGATTCGGTCATCCAAAGCATTCACCTTCGTCCTGATCTTGCAGCAGCTCGTCTCATCCAATTTTAGCAGAACTTCCTGCAACCGAGCCATGGCATCGTAGGCCGGTTGTAAGATTTGTGGAGATGGAGGAACCAACGAATAGCGAGACGATTGTAGAATACTCTGAATGGTATTCTTGAGAGAAACCGCTGCACCATAAGCTGCCATCACCCAACTGAATGATGAATTATCAAACACTGCTAAGCTAGCTCAATATTGAAGAGTTGGTGGTGTGGTGGAGAAGAGGGAGGAGTTGGTGGCGACGGTAGGTGGTGGTGTTGCCCTTGTCTCAATTAGTGATGTCCATAGTTAAATTAATGTGCATTATTGATAAGGTCAATGTTCTTATTTTATGTAATTATGACCAGTGGCCAATATAATACTACTCCCTCTGTTATACAGAGCACTTCTATTCTCGTATTGAATTTTTTGTGGTGTTATTTTACGAGTTAAGTGATGAGGATAAAATAAGACAAAAGAAAAAGGTAGAAAGAGTTGTGTTTTTATTTTTAAAAATATTTTATTTAGAGTGAACTTCCTCCGTCCATTAATATGAGTCTCATTTCTATTCGGTACGGGTTTTAAGAAATATTAAAAAAAGTGGGTGGAAGAAAGTTAGTGGAATAGAGATCCCACTTGTATATATTATTTTTAAATGATATGTTAGTGAAATGAGTTAGTGGAATGTGGGTCTATATATTATTTATGGTCATTATGAACCAGGATTTCTATTCGTGGACGGACCTAAATGGAAAAACGGGACTCATATTCATGAACGGAAGGAGTACATTAGATGTCACCAAACCGAACCGGCCCGGCTGAGGCGGTTCGGAACCGTGAACCGGAACCGCGGTGACGGTTCGGAACCGGATAAGGTTCGGCGGTGCCGACGGGCCGGTTCAGGCTCTCAAGAAATAAAGAACCGTAACCGGCGGTTTGCCGGTTTCGGCAGGCTTCAAGTTTATAATTTATTGTTTTTTACTTCAAGTTTTTTTATTTAAATTATTACACAATTACAAGCTAACAAGCATGTATTATGTTATGTATTAAGTCTTTTGACTCTTTTGTAATTTCAATTTTCAACATTTGTATTTATAATATCGACATATCGTTCAAATTTGTATAATTGTATCAATAAAATTCCAATTGTCCAACTCCAACGTCGACTTCTACTCTATTTATCAATTGTCATTCTCGTTTTATTTATTTATTCGATAGTAAAAGACTACAACTACAAGGTGTAATTTGTAATTAGTACTATAAATGAATAATTTAAAAAAAAAAATTTAAAAAAAATGAACTTGAACCGGCGGTCCAAACCGGAACCAGCCCGGAACCGTCTGGAAACCACCGGTCTTGAACAACCGGTTCAAGAACCAGAACCGCCGGAACCTCGGCGGGCCGGTTCAGGTTCGGCATTTTTTCGAACCTGAACCGGAGGTTCTTGAACCGTGGTACCTCTAGTGTATATCCTAAAAAGAAAAACAATTCACTTATAATTGAATAATGGAATGGAGGTAGTATTTTAAAACAATTTATTCATTGGATACTTCTATAGATATGTTACTGGGTATAATTTATATGTCTTGGCTCTCCACTCTGCGAACGGTCGAGTGATTTAATTTTATTGCTCTCTTTTTCCGAGTGAAATTGGATCTGCATTTAAAGGCCCCATAAAAATATGGGCCTAAAATACTTGTGTACTGACCAGTTATAGGCCCAAACAGAAATGAACGAATGTCACTATCGTACTATTGTGTTATCTTGTTGACTTCATGCATCTTGGAGCAAAACTTTTAGGCATAAATAGATTAAAATCAAGTAGAATAAAATAAATATGATAAAGGAATAGAGTAAGAGATATTAAAGTAAATGATGAAATAAAGTAGATGTTTTATTTCTTAAAGTAGAATAAAATAAATATGATAAAGGAATAGAATAAGAGATATTAAAGTAAATGATCAAATAAGGTATCAATAATGAGATGTTTTATTTTTTATTAAAAAAGAGAAATACTCGATATAGTTAGGACTTTAAAAAAATAATAGGATCCAATTTAATTAGCTGGGACAAAGGGAGTATTATGTTTATATACAAAACATATTTTTATAAAGAGCAAATACAATAATTTCATGCAAACCATTATAACACGTAATCAAATATATATTCACAAGAAACTGGTGGAATTTCATAAAATAACACCAAGGTCACATAGTGATCTCATTAAGATATTACTCCCAAGAATATGTGCATTTCAAACAACTAGTATATAGAAAAGCATTAACAGATTAAATATAAAATCGAAACAAAGTAAACCATGCACAATGGAGATGTATATATATAGAATTCTTGAATTTAGGTTTCACAATCCTCAACAAAATTCAACAAATATTCTTAAATATAGAAAAAAAAACATGGTACGTAATACAAATGAAATCATGTACAACGCGGAGAGGTAATATATAATCCTTGAATTACATGTAACGTTTTCACGCAAATCAAACATAAATTAACATTCATGTTTCATAATCCTCAACAAAATCCAACAAATTTTGTTCTCCAATCGGTTCAAAAAGTCTCTCATCACTCATAAGATTGAAGATCTTAATATCACTATATGGTGGGAAAGCTCCCAATAGAGGAAAAACATTTTTAAATATTGGGGCAAGATCTTTAGGTAAATTCTGATTTATTGAATGAATGAGTTTCAATGCACAGAATCCCTATTTATAATAACTAAGGACCCTAGGTTTGGTTCGACTCGATCATTCCGGGAAAGAACCAACAAGAAAACCCGAAACGGAGCTTATAATACGCTCGACTCAAATTGTTTAAAATAAAAATAGTTCAGCTAGACATTAATAATAAAATATCGAAAACAACAAGAAACTTAATCCTGAAGTTGCACGGGCTTCTTTGATTGCCTCTTCGGACGTCCCAGCTTCTTCCACTCATCACCAGCTCCTGTTTCATCCTCGTTGCTGTCACCCGATGCTACTACCAGTATCAAATGTTTCCAGACAAATCAAACATAATCCTCAACAACATATAACAAACCAATACTCTTTAATTACAACAAACCAATACTCTTAAATTAACATAAAAAAACATGGTAATACAAGTGAAATGATGGGATAATGTGGCACCTCAACCCTTCTGCTGTCTTAATTGCCTGAAAACAATTGATGAATATTCAATACATGGTAAGTGATTTAAACAACAATCGTATATGAGCATGTGGTTGATATCTTTGGTACTGTGTTGGGTTTCCGAGTTATAGCAACCCAAGCCGCATAAAAACGATGTAAAAATTCTCTCATTCATAGCCTAGCTAGTAAAAGAAGATCAACCATCAACCTAAAACACACATGCTACAGCAAAATATAACAAAAACACATCAAGTATTTACAAGCACAAACATTTTGTTTAAAAAAAGAAGTGAACTGATGTGGTTTAAGCAAATTAGATGATGTAGGAAGGCTAACCTGTTAACCAAGCTGAGAGTATAGCTATTACGTCGCATCTAAAAAGGAAAATGAGTAACGAACTGTGAAGAGCTCTGCGGGTAAAAGGCTGGTGGGAACGAGAACTAAGGGATTGCACTCAACTAATTCAATTGTTGCTTGGCCCATTGATGGATCACGCCTCCAATCGATCATTAGTAATTTGTAGCAATGACCTAACCTCAGGAGCTTAAGCATTGGGAGGCTTCCTTGTTGAGCACTCCATATTACCAAATCAGCGTCTTCAATTACAAGTCTCTCAAGTTTCAAAAAGCATCCTGATTCGATCTCCCACACCGGACCTCTAAAGGCATACTCTTCTAGGAAGAGACGTGTAAGATTTGGTAGCTGCGAACAAATGTCATTTATGTGCTTCCATGGACACCCTAACCCACTCAACCGCAAAAATGTCAGACTTGATGGGAACATTTGAAGAGGAACCATTAACTCATACTTCATCTCAGGGTTCCTTACAACATACACAAGTCGGTTCAACTTCTGGAGTTCTACAGATATATTACCCAGGGTACTTAGTGTGTTGCAATAATCAACATCATCATCGTCATCATAAGGCTTCAACTCCATGCGGATTACTATATCCTCTAAATTAGGGATTCTTTTGAGAATTTCACTAGTGCAACTCTTTGCACTCACACCCATAACCATGGTAAGTTTGTCTAATGTAGCATCAGAGTTGGGAGTGGGTAGGTCTCTTCCATAGATACCAATATGTTGTAGTTCTTGCATGTCCCATATTTCCACTGGCATATATGAGTGACTACCACGCGTTTTAATATTCGTATGTTGTCCAATAATCAATGATTGAAGGTGGAAAAGGTTGGATATGGAACCCGGAAGCTCGTTGTTGCAAGTTAGTGCAAGGTACTTTAGACAAACTAGTTTCAGAATTTCAAGTGGAACATGGTAAAAACGGACATTGAGAGCATCTAGTACCGAGAGTAACTTGAAATCCATAGCATGTATTGGCACAGGATATTGGTGATAAGGACCATGGCAAAGGAGAGAACGGACTGTTGATGCACAGTCACTTTTTATTGAATTATACACTTTCTGGAAGGCAAATAGAGTGTTGCAATGGGCACCCAAACGACGCTGATCTTTCACAACATCATCACAACTTTGTAAAATATGCAAAAACTTGGTCTTACTAGCTTCTTTCCTACACAAGTGCTGCCAGCAAGAATGCACGCGAAAATTGTTGCTTGAAAACCTAAATCTTGGATTTGCTCCGTATAGAATAAGATGATACGAGTCAGAAAGCTTTTCAACGCATTCTGTTGTATAATCTTTGAATGTGTTTGCTTCAATCGGTTCAACAAACCCTTCCGCTTTCATAAGATCGAAGAGCTTTATTGCATCTATATTACTATATGGAGGGAAAGCTCCCAAATAGAGAAAGTGCATTTTTAGATACTGAGGCAAGTATTCATAGCTTGGGAAAAGTACCTTAGATATTTGATCATATGCATCCTCGAAGACGGAATTATGTTGTTTTTCGGCTACCTCAGTCCAGAATTCTGGGGTCTTGTCTTCTTTAGCTAGGAGCTCTGCAATTGTGACTATCATAAGTGGAAGACCTTCACATTTTTTAGCAATCTTCTCTCCCAATTTATCTAGCTCAGTAGGAAAACCCTTCTCACCGAACACCTTCTCACCTAGTAATTTTTTACCTTCTTCATCATTCAACAAGCTTACTACTTGAAATGGAGATCCTTTATCTCTTAACAAACTTCGAAGTTTGATTAAATAATTCTCTCTACGAAAGGATGGAGATTTTTCATCAAATCTTAGCCTACTAGTAAGCAAGATTCGAACATTCTCTTGTGACAATCTCTCCATTAGTCGTGTGTCCCATTCCCATACATCATCCAACACAATGAGACATTTCTTATTCTTCAATCTCTCTTCCAAAACTCCAACTAATTTCTCAAAGTTGTCGTCGCCCTCTCCTTGGGTAAGCATTTGATGGCGAATGTTGGGATCCAGTTGAGCTAGAATGCATCGTAATGTTTCATTGGATTCACATTTTCTGCCCACTTTGACCCATGCTCGAAGCTCGAAATGTGTCTGGATAGATGGATCATCGAATACTTTCTTCGCCATAGTTGTCTTTCCAACCCCTGCCATCCCAATAACAGATATCCAGTTAATAACATCTTCTTCTTCTGCAAGTAGATAATCCCAGACTCGTTCAAATTCCTCAGACGATCCAACCATCTCTGAGTTGATTCCAGCAAAATCAATTCTTGAGGAAATGAGTTCGCCTTCTTCTTCAGGCATAATCTCCAGTTCAACACCATACTCCACCTCCATCGCCGTCAACCTCTCGAGTAAGTAATCAGCACAGCGCTGTAGGCTCCGCACATCTACGGAGAAAGACAGGTGATCTCTCTCACCGCGTGAGCTTTCGAGTTGTGTAAGAATCTGACCAGAGACATGGGATTCTAGTATATCTTCGAAGTCCCATATGACCTCTTTGATTTGTTCGTCCAAAGCATTCACCTTCATCCTGATCTTGTTGTAGCCAGTGCGGTCCAATATTCTCAGAACTTTCTGCAAGCAACACATAGCATCATAGGCGGATTGTAAGATATGTGGAGAGGGAGGAATCAGCGAGATGCGAAATTGTAGAAGATTCTGAATGGTATTCTTGAGAGAAACCGCAGCACCATAAGCCGCCATCACCCAATTGGAATATGAATTATTAAACACTGCAGAATAGTGGAGTGTTAGGAGATATAGGAGAAATTGAGAATGAAAATTGTTGGTGGTGGTGGCTGACTGGCTGGATATTTGAATTTTTGATTTTGTGGACTGCAATTGGATAAGTGAAATTAGCAGTCATCGTTCAATCAATTGGATATTTCAAACTTTTGTTATATTGCTTCTCGACAAATTTCATGTCTACAAGTTGGCAAGAGAAAAGAAATTTATGGCCTTTGAATTTTCCTCGAATACGATGGAAGAGAAGGCTGTCTGAATCAATATCACTGTATTGATGATATTGTGGTTAGAGGTGCCCACGGTTCAGGAACCGGCGGTTACGGTTCGGAACCGCCGGTTTCGGTTTTGGAAATTGTTGAACCGGAACCGAACCGCGAGGGTGTTTCGCGGTTACGGTTTCGGTTCCAAAACCGCTAGTTTCGGTTTCGGTTCCGAACCGGCGGTTTTCCGGTCATTTTAAACTTTTTCACGGTTCCAAACCGCCGGTTTTTTGCGGTTCCAGCTTTGTTTCACGGTTTTCCGGTTCCGGTTTGAAACCGCGCGGAACCGGCGGTTCCGGCACGGTTTCGGTTCGAAAATTTTTGAACCTGAACCGAACCACGGTTCAAAAATCGACGGTTTCGGTTCGGATAAATTCTCACGGTTTCGATTCGCAACCGTAACCGACGGTTACGGTTTCGGTTTTAACCGCCGGTTCGATAAACCTTGGGCAGGTCTAATTGTGGTATGTACTTTATTATCATTTAACTATTTTGATCTAAGTCAATGTCGTATTACTTGGGAGAAGTATGTGACTCATGTCCATGTAAAATAATTCGTGAACAATATCCGCTCATATTTACCGGAGAAATTTTACTACTTTATGTAAAATATCTTACATGTTGAAAAACAAAATTTATTATTGTTATTATTATTATTATTTAGATATTTTTATAGGTTGAAATAGACGTTAGAAAGTTTTTTCCTAATCTAAAATAAATTCAACTCCATCAGCAAATGTTTATTAATGTTTTAAATTTACATAAATTATATAAAAACTTTTGTTTTAAGTTAATACATTCTATTAAATAGTTTAAACATCGTTAGTTTGTTAACCAAAAATAAGTAATATGATACATAAAACAAATTCATTATTCTTCAGCACTAAATACGGGGAGAACAGAAAACTTTCATTGAAGAACTAAATTATATAAAAAAGTTTGGCCAAAAAAATTATTACGAAATAGTTTGCAACTCTCTATAATCATTGCAAAATATCACCTCCGACTACGAATAGGAGTCTCGTTTACTTTTTTGCACTTATTTTATAAAAATGATTGTTAAAGTGGAGAAATGGTAAAATGAGAGAGAATCTTACTTTATCATTTCTGCATTTTAACTATTTATTAGTAGTATCATTTTTATAAAACAAATACAAAAAATAAACGAGACTCTTATTCGTGGACGGAGCTAGTAGTTTGCAACTCTATTTTGAAGTCATATAGTTTTTCTTGTAAGCATGAAGGTTTGGATTAAATTTTACAACTCTCTTTTTCCTAGACAAATAGATCTTTATTTTAAAGGCCCCATAAAATAATGGGCTCAAAATACTTGTAAATGAAACCAGTTATTCGCCCAAATTGACTACAAAATGAAATATTTTGACACACATGTGACATTTTATTGTAGCGATAGGTTGACAAAAGTGAGGCATCAAGTTAAACTAAATATAAGAATTTCATCTAAATCCATACATTGCTCTTGTAGAGAGCTTCTAAAACATGCAAATAAAAAAATTATATCATCACACAATTAAACCAATATGTAGAAAAATAAAATGTGATCTTTCCAACACAATATTAACAAGAACAAATGGAATTTCATCTTGAAAGGGGTAAACATTACAATGTACTCAAAAATCAAGATCACGATGTTGAAAAGTTCGACTAAGGGATCTCATTATTACTATATTGCAAGAATATGAAAGAATGCATCGTAATGTTTCATGGATATCGCATTTTCTGCCCACTTTGACCCATGCTCGAAGCTTGAAATGTCTCTGAATTGATGGATCGTCAAATACTTTCTTAGCAAAAGTAGTCTTTCCAACTCCTGCCATCCCAATAATCACAAAGCAGTTCTCTTCATATTCAAGAAGATTATAGTTGAGAAGTTCAAATTCCAGTGAGAATCCAACCATTCTTGAGTTGATTCCCTGAAAATCAATTCTATAGGAAATAGGTTCGCCTTCTTCTTCTGGCATATTTAGCAGTTCAACATCGTACATTCGTACTCTACCTCCATCGTTGTCACTCTCTCGACCAAGCAATCAATACTCTGTAGCAGACTCTGCAGATCTACATAGAAAGACAAGTGATCTCTCTCACCTCCCGATGATGAGCTTTCTGAGTTGTGGAAGAATCTGCTCATACACGCGAGATTCTAGTAAATCTTCGAATTCCCATATGACCACTTTGGTTTGTTCATCCAAATCGTTCACCTTCGTCCTGATCTTGCTGTAGCCGATGTCGTCCAAACATAACAGAGTTTCCTGCAAGCGACACATGGCATCATAGGCCGGTTGTAAGATTTGTGGAGAGGGAGGAACCGGCAAAATACGAGACTATTGTTACTCTGAATCGTATTCTTGAGAGAAATCGCAGCACCATAAGCCGCCATCACCCAATCGTTATATGAAGTATCAGACACAGCAAAATATATGATATTAGGCGTTGTAGTAGAGATTTAGTGGCGGCGGAGGTGGTGGTAAAGAGGGAGGAGTTGGCCACGGCGGTAGGTTGGTGGTGAAGAGGGAGGAGGTAATGGTGGTGGAATCCAACTCAAATAATTCAACTTTTTTTTTTTTTTTCATTTTCGGTAGCAAATTTTGTTGATTAACATATTTCATGACTCTTGCAGCAAACCAGTAGGACAATAGCACACCAATAATTGCGATTAAAAAAACTATAATCTTGAATTAAGTTGGTGGAATTTATATTGTACCTTGCTTTTTGGCAACTTTTATGTCCACTAGTACTACCTCCGTCCCCCAAAATTTGATACACTTTGACTCGACACGAGTTTTAAGAATGTAATGGAATGTGAGTTGAAAAAGTTGGTGGGATGTGAGTCCTTTTTTAAAGTATTAGTTTTATAATAAAATGTGAGTAGGAATGAGTTAGTGGAATATGGGGTCCACTACTAAAAATGGTAAAAGTGAAATGTATCAAATTTTTAGGGACGGACCGAAATGGTAAAGTGTATCAAATTTTGGGGGACGGAGGTAGTATATTTTAAATATAATCTTGAATTAAGTTATTGGAATCGAGAGATAATGTATAGTTTAATCACTTTGGAGGTATCCAACTCAATTTCTCACTTCCCCATAAGCATATGTTCAACCTTTTTTTTTCGATTTTGGTAATTAACATATTTCATGATTCTCGAGCAAAGCAAGAGGACAATAGCATCAATAATTGTGATCGATATATTACTATAATCTTCATTAAGTTAAAGAATTTATACTATGTCTTGCTTTTTGACAAATTCAATTTGTCCACTAGTATAGTTTAATTTTAACCATACCAGCTCAATTATTGAAGTTACTTTAGCTAAAAGAACATACATTACTATATCTTACTTCTCCCCTCCAAATTTACATATCAATTCACTTCACTGCTTGAGTCTTGAAACATGAATATAGGTAGATCAAGATTCTTAATTTATCATTTCCACTTACACATGCAAAACACAAGACGATTAGGGAAAATGCATGTAATTCTTCACACAAATCTAATTGACAACAACAATTCAGTTACAAACATAATATATTCCAACAAATCACTATCCTTAGATTTGGGAAACAACATGGTAATATAAGTGAAATGATCCCCTTCTGCTCTCTCATTAGCCTGCAAAACAGAAAATGAATATAAGATGTGAGCATACATAAGTATTCAAAGCATGTTATAAATATAAGAACAAATAAATTTATGTGGTTTGTGCAAAATAAATGATGCAGCTAGGAATGATTACCTGTTAACCAAATTGAGAGTCCTGTTATGAAATTCTCATCTCAAAAAGAATAGTAGCAACGAACTTTGAAGTGAGTCTTCGGTCTTAATTGCATGGCAGAAGCGACAACTAAGGGATTGCACTCAACTAACTCAATTGTAGTTGAGACCATTGAGGGATCACGTGTCCAATTGAGTTGTTGTAATTTGTAGCAATGTTGTAGGCTTACAAAGTCGAGCCTTGGCAAACTTCCATGTTGGGATCTCCATTGCACCAAATCAGTGTCTTCAATTACAAGTGTTCCAAGTTTCAAAAAACACCTTGAGTCTATATTCCACTCTGGGCCTCGAAAGGCATAATGGTGTAATTTGAGAATCCTAAGATTTGGTAGGGATGAACCAATGTCATTTAAGTGCTTCCAAGGAGACCCTAACCCACTCAAAACTAACTTTATCAGACTTGATGGAAACATTGAGAGAGGAATTGTAGGCTCATACTTCATCTCAGGGTTTGTTATAGAATATGAAAGTTCGTTCAAATTCTGAAGTTCCTCTGAAATAAAACCCAAGCCAATCAGAGAGTTATTGTCATTGTCGTCGTCATAAGGCTTCAACTCCACATCAATTTCCAAGATCTTTAAATTATGGATTCTTTTGAGAATTTCTCTACTGCAACTCCTTGCACCAACACCACAAAGACTGTAGAGTTTGTCCAAAATGGCATCAGAATTAGGGCATGGTAGGTGACTCAACTTTATTTTACCCAATTAATACCCGCAAGTGTACGGGGTTATCGTAGCAAACAACAAGCAAGAGTATATCGTATCCCACAGAGACAATTTAGTGTAAACCTAAGTACCACGAACAAATTTCAACTACTATCCAGACGATCAAGAATTTTGGTGTGAAACTATCAACTACTGAAAACATATAAATCTAGAGAATGAAATAAACTTAGACAAGAAAACAAAGAAGCAAGTTGTAGAAAATGATGAAGAAATATGCAGAATTCAAGGATCCGATGCACAACTCATAGCCTAACCCAATTGAAACCGATTTACCATTTAAAGTCTCCAGAATTGTTGAATCAATCACAAAAATAGATTAAACCCCCTCCCGAGGTGAGAAATCCGTAGATTAGGTGTAATAATTGAAGTCCCCTTCTAATTCTTAGACCTAACTCCTAATAGTTCGATTAGATAAAAGATCCCACTCAAAACCTCAACTCTCCCGAGTTTTATTGAATTAAGGTGTGAATTATTCATCTTTCAAGGTTAAATATTTCATCTCTCGATTATTCTAAGAAACCCTACACTCCCAATTGGTGATCAAGCAATTGTTAGGAAAAAGCACAAGAATAATTCAAACAATTGCAAGAGCAAGATAAAAACGAAGTCAATTGGATTAATACTATAAATCAATGCATCTTCACCAAGAATTCTACATAAAAAGTTTAGTTACTCATGTTCATGGTAGAAAACAAAAAGAAACTAAGCAAAACAATGGAAATCATGATCCGAATTGCAATTGGCGGAGGAATTGAAGCTTGAATCTTCAATCTTCTTCCAAGAGTTCTTCACAAAGAGAGAGATGTGTTTTTTCGCTTGTAGAGAATGCCTAGAATTGACCTAATTCTTCCTTCTTATTCTTTTCTTCAAAAAATTGCGTTTCAGCTCTAAAAAACGCCAAACTGACGGACCCGGCCGGGTGGAATTAATCCACTGGAAATTCACCCGGCCGGGTGGGACTTCTTTGGTACTCTCTGGAATCTCGCAGGCATAATTACGCCACCCGGCCGGGTGGAGTTATAGGTTAATAATTCACCCGGCCGGGTGAGATTTTCTGGACAGCGCAGTGTTCGTATAACGGCCATAACTTCTTCTACCGAACTCCGATTGAGGCGTGCAAGATACCCACGCGAAGCTCTTTCGAAGAAGAAGAGATTGATATACATTAGAGGCTGATTGGACTTCAAAATATCTAGTAAATATTGTCTCAAACCAAGGCTGTTGCACATCCACATATTTTGTACCTTTTTCTACACATTCTTAACAAAATGGTCAACATACCAACATAATAGAGAAGTAGATATAAACACGTCCAATAATAGACAAAATATGATCAAATTCATACATAACCACCCTCTAAAACCATGTAAAATCCAAGTATGTCAGTAGGTCTCTTCCAAATACCTCAATATGTTGTAGTTCTTGCATGTCCCATATTTCCACCGGCATATATGACAAAGCTCCACACTTTCTAATGTGCATATGTGGATGGATAATCAGGAATTGAAGGTTGAAAAGGTTGGATATGGAAGCAGGGAGCTCTTTGTTGCAAGTGAGGGCAAGATACTTTAGACAAACTAGTTTCAGAATTTCATGTGGGATATTGTAAAATCGAACCTTATCAGCAACAAGTACTCTGAGCAACTTGAAATCCATGGCATGTATTGGCACCGGATATTGGTGATAAGGACCATAACAAAGGAGTGAACGAGTAGTGGATGCACAATCATATTTGATCAAATCACACACATGTTTGAAGGCAAATAAAGTGTTGCTATGGGCACACAACCGACGTTGGTCATTCATAACATCTTCCCAACTTTTTAACACGTGTAAAAACTTGATCTTACTAGCTTCTTCCTTACACAAGTGCTGCCAACAAGAATGCACACGAAACTCTTTCTTTGAAAACCAAGATTTTCGATTTGGATCGAATAGAACAAGATGATACCATCGAGCAAGCTTTATCAAGCAGTTAATCATATAATGTTCCAAAGTTAGTTTTCCAATCGGTTCAACAAATCCCTCAGCACTTAACTGACGATATAGGTTGTTTATTTCGATATCACTATATGGAGGGAAAGCGCCCATATAGAGAAAAGACATTTTCAAATACTGAGGTAAATATTCATAGCTTGGGGAAAGTACCTTTGATATTTGATTATATGCATCCACGAAGACTGAATTATGTTGTTTGTCGGCTACCTCAGTCCAGAATTGTGGAGTCTTCTCTTCTTTGGAAAGGAGCCCTGCCACTGTGACTATCATAAGTGGAAGACCTTCGCATTTTTGTACAATCTTTTTTCCCAATTTCTCAAGGTGTGGAGGAAAAACCTCTTCACCAAACACCTTCTGGCAAAGTAATTTCTTACTTTCTTCTTCGTTCAACAAGCGTAGTTTTAGAAATGAAGATTTTCTAAATCCTAGCCTGCTTGTAAGTAAGATTCGGACATTATCTTGTGGCAAGTAATCCATAACTCGTGTGTCCGATTCCCATACATCATCCAACACAATGAGACATTTCTTATCCCTCAATCTCTTCTCCAAGAGTCCAACTAATTTCTCGTAATCATCGTCGCCGATGTCTCCTTGGGTAAGCAGTTGGTCGCGAGTGCTGGGATCCACTTGAGCTAGAATGCATCGTAATATTTCACCGAATTCACATTTTCTGCCCACTTTCACCCATGCCCGAAGCTCAAAATGTCTTTGAATGGATGGATCGTCAAATACTCTCTTAGCAAAGGTTGTTTTTCCAACCCCTGCCATCCCAATCACTAACAACCAATTATAACCCCTGCCCCTGCCCCTGCGATCTTGTACAAGAAGGTAATCCTTGACTTGTTCAAATTCATCACTGAATCCAACCATCTCTGAGTTGATTCCACCAAAATCAATCCTTGAAGAAATAGGTTCGCCTTCTTCTTCAGGCATATTCGCCAGTTCAATGTCGTACTCTGCCTCCATCGTTGTCATCCTCTCGATGAAGCAATCAACACTCTGTCGCAGACTCTGCAGATCTACATAGAAAGACAAGTCATCCCTCTCGCTTTCAAGCTGTGGAAGAATTTGATGGGTGAAATGGGATTCGAGTAAATATTCGAATTCCCATATGGCCTCTTTGATCCGTTCATCCAAAGCGTTCACCTTCATCCTGATCTTGCTGTAGCCCGTCTCGTCCAATTTTAGTAAAACTTTCTGCATGCGACGCGTTGCAAGATAGGCGGGTCGTAAGATTTGTGGAGAGGGAGGAACCAGCGAAATGCGAGACGACTGTAGAATATGCTGGATCGTATTCTTAAGAGAAGTGGCTGCACCATATGCTGCCATTATACAAATTAGCAAGGCTTTCAAAAATAGGATGCAATTGCCAAGATGAAAATGGTAGAGTATGATTTATATTTTGGCTTGATAATATTTGATGATAGAATAGTCAGTTATATTAGTTTGAAACTAAACTGGATTATGCATTAATTAAGTGTGGACGCCACCCACCCGGAAAAGTATTTCCAGGAAGAAAAACAATGAGTTACATGTCGTATACGATTAATCCTTCTATTCTCTTCTCTTCCATTCTTCAACTTAGGACTTTTCAGCCCTCCCATTTTTCTACGAGAATTTGGAAGAAAGAAAAGCTAGTTTTCTAAATTTGTAATTTTATTTATTTCATTTTGCAATATTTTATAGTATTAAACGTTTATTTGTAAGTAGGCATGTTGAGGGAACAAATTTTACTGTTCTCTTTTATGGAATAAAATTGGGTTCATTTTAAAAGCGCATTAGTAACGGGCCAAAAATACTTTTATGTCATCACTTATCGGCCCAAGTCCATTTCGAGGCCTATATTGACAAAAAATTGTAAGTAAGCCCATTATACTATATTCATTTACAAATATCATGTTCCACCAAAATTAGTTCCTATTTTAGGTGAATTTTTATACTCCCTCCGTCATGTCATATTTTTCTTTTTAGTTTGTCCTATAAAAGATGTCACATTTCCTTTTTAGAAAAAATTCCCTCTCACATCAATTATAAAATTATATTTTCTCTCACCACTTAATACACAGAATAACATCTCCTAAGATCTCGTGTCATCTTCCAAAAGTGACAGTATGGGACGGAGGGAGTAATATTTTAATCAATTTTCATTTTATATTAATTATGTAATCAATTTTGTACTCCCTCTATCCCATTAAAAACGAAACGTTTTTCTTTTTGGATTGTCCCATTATAAATGAAACGTTTCCTAAAATATAAGTAACTTTATCTCTACTTTTCCATCTCTCTTGTTTTATTCTCTTTTCCTTAACTCACAAAACAACACTACATAAATTCCAGTGTCAAAAAGCAAATATTTCATATTTATTGGGACGAAGAGAATATAAAGCATGAGGAGTCTATTATTTTGATAATAAAAACAAACCATCATAGAAAAAATTAGATGTAGTGGAAAAGACATGTGTATCAAACAACAACTTGATTTGGCACAAGATAACATAATGATCATCCTAGGCTCCTAGCAATCTTGTTAAGCCAAAATTCAACTAGCCCCATATTGATGAACTAATTCAACATAATGTAAAAACAAGCTGAAAATCATGCATAGTTGCATAAAGGACATATATATAATCCTTGAAATAAAAAAGATGCAAGCAATGTTTTCACACACACAAAGGAATCAAACTGACAACAGTTTCTGTTACAAACATAATTCAGCATCATACTTCATAATCCTTGACCAAATATAGCCAATCAATATCTTTCAATTCAAGAAACAACATTGTAATACAATTGAAATGACAGGGCAACACGGCGGCCTCTGCCCATTTTCGCTCTCTCATTAACCTGAAAAAAAAAACGATAAATGAATATAGAATATTTATATGACCATACATAAATATTCAAAAAAGTTAAGTGCTACAAATTAACCACTACCATATAAACTTTGTCCTTATGTTGAGCTTCCAAGTCCTAGCAACCCACAGAAAAACATCCCTTATTTTAGATTTCAAATCCACATTCATACACAAAGTAGTAAAAAAAATGAGTAGCCAACAACCTAAAACACACCATCAATAGTAAGATATAGTAGTACTTAACAAAAGAACACTGTCAAGTTTGAATCACTAGCACTAACATTTTAGTTTAAATTAATTTATATGGTTTGTGCAAATCAAAATAAATAAATGGGAAGGCTAACCTGTTATCCAAGTTGAGAGTTCGGATACAAATTCCGATCTCAAAACGTAGAGTGTGTAAGAACTCGACATCTCGGTAATTGCATGGCAGAAGAGATAGCTAACGGATTGCAGTCAATTAAAAAAATTGAAGTTCTGTCCATTGATGGATCACGCGTCCAATCAAGTTGTTGTAGTCTGTAGCAATCGCAAAAGCTTAGGTTGTCAAGCCTTGGGAGGCTTCCAGGTTGAGCTCTCCATCGCACCAAATCAGTATCTTTAATCACAAGTGTCTCAAGATTGGGAAAACATTGTGATTTTATATACCACTCTGGACCGCGAAAGGCATAGTCATATATATGGAGAAACACAAGATTTGGTAGAAGCAAACCAATGTCACTAATGTGATTCCATGGACACCCTATGCCACTTAACTCCAATGTTAGCAGGCATGATGGAAACATTGACAAAGGAACCATAAGCTCGTACTTCATATCAGGATTCTGTACTATACATTTAAGACACTCTAAATTCTGAAGTTCTTCTGCAAAATAATCCAAGCCACTCAATGGGTTTCTATCATCGTCATCTTCATAAGGCTTCAACTCCAGTTGAATAGTTAAATCTCTTAAAATTGGAATTCTTTTGAGAATATCCCTAGTGCAACTCTTCGGACTCACACCACGAAGAACGATGAGTTTGTCCAAAGTAGCATCTGAATTAGGAGTTGGTAGGTCTCTTCCTGAGATTTCAATACGGTGCAGTTCTTGCATATCCCATATTTCCAATGGCATATATGAGTGAACCCCACGCTTTTTAATGTTCGTATGCTGTCCGATAGTCAATGATTGAAGCTGAAAAAGGTTGGCTATGGAAGTAGGGAGCTCCCCATTGCAAGTTAGAGCAAGGTACTTTAGACTAATCATCTTCATAATTTCAAGTGGGATATGATAAAATCGGACTGTAACAGCATCTAGTAACCTAAGCAACTTGAAACCCATGGTATGAATAGGCACAGGATATTGGTGGTAGGGACCAAAACAGAGGAGAGAACGGGATATGGATGAGCAATCACTTTTTATTGAATCACACACTTGTCTGAAGGCAAATAAAGTATTGCAATGAGCACACAATCGACGTTGGTCTTTCATATCATCATCACAACTTTGTAAAACATGTAAAAACTTGATCTTACTGGCTTCTTTTCTACTCATGTACTTCCAACAAGAATGAACGCGTATCCCTTTCCACGGATACTCCTTTCGTCGAACTAGATGATACCTATAAAGAAACTCAGCAAAGCATTTGGAAATAAACTCTTCCACACTGTTTTCTCCCAAATTCGGTTCAAGAAACCCCTCGGCATGTAATTGATGGACAATGTTGTCTACATCAACAGCACTATATGGAGGGCTAGCTCCCATATATAAAAAGAGCATTTTAAAATATTGAGGTAAGTAATCATAGCTTGGGAAAAACACCTCGGAGATTTGATTATATGCACCCACGAAGACGGAATTATGTTGTGTTCTAACAATCTCCGTCCAGTTTTCAGTGGTCTGGTCTTCTTTGGATAGGAACTCAGCTACTGTGACTATCATAAGCGGGAGACCTTCACATTTTTTCGCAATCTCCTCTCCCAGTTCCTCAAGGTGAGGAGGAAAACCGTCTTCACCGAACACCTGCTCACCAAGTAATTTCTTACTTTGTTCTTCATTTAACAAGCCTAGTGTTAAAACTGGAGACTCTTTAATTTTTAGCCTGCTTGTGATGAGGACTTGAACATTCTCTCGTGGCAAGTGACCCATTAATCGTGCGTCCCATTCCCATACATCATCCAACACAATGAGACATTTCTTACCCCACAGTATCATTTTCAAGAATCCAACTAATTGGTGGTAGTCATCATCAAGCATTAGATAGTGGTTGTTGGGATCCACCTGAGCTAGAATGCATCTTAATGTTTCATTGGATTCACATTTTCTGCCCACTCTGACCCATGCTCGAAGCTCGAAATGTCTCTGAATGTATGCATCATCGAAAACTTTCTTCGCTAGAGTTGTCTTTCCAATCCCCACCATCCCAGTTACTAATAGCCAATTCCTTTCACCTTGTGGAAGAAGAAGACCATTCTTGGCCTCGTCAAACTGATTAGATAATCCAACCATCTTTGAATTGATTCCGCTAAAATCAATCCTTGAGGAAAGAGGTTCGCCTTCTTCTTCAGGCATATTCGCCAGTTCAACAATGTACTCTGCCGCCATCTCTGTCACCCTCTCCACGAAGTAGTCGACACTCTGACGCAGACTCTGCAGATCTATAGAGTAAGACAAGCGACCTCTGTCGCTCTCGAGCTGTGGAAGAATCTGATTATAGAAATGGGATTCCAGTAAATCTTCGAATTCCCATATGACCTCTTTGATCCGGTCATCCAAAGCATTCACTTTCGTCCGGATCTTGCTGCAGCCGGTGTCGTCCAACTTTAGCAGGACTCTCTGCAAGCGACACACGGCGAGGTAGGCCGGGAGTAAGATATTTGCAGAGGGAGAGGGCGGTAGAATACCCTGAATCTTACGCTTGAGGAAACTCGCCCCAACATAAGCTGCGATCACACGAGACATTTGTGGAAGCAACGAAGTTTGAGACGAGCGCTGAATAGTAATCTTGAGAAGAAAGGCCGCCATCGACCCTTTGAGAAATGGACTATCAAACATGGCAAAACAGGAAGAGGCGAACTGTGAGATTATTGGAGGGGGAGGAGCCAGCGAAACGCGAGACGATTGGGGAATACTTAGAATCGTAATCTTGAGAGAAGTGGCTGCACCATAAGCCGCCATCACCCGATTGAAAATATGAATGATCAAACACAGCTGACTTACTAAGTGGTGGTGAAGAGGGAGGAGTTGGTCACGGCGGTAGGTGGTGGTGGTGGTGTGGTGCAATGAGAATGGTAAAGTCAGCGCTGCACATGTATTGATTAGTGAATTAGCTGAAATATTAATTTGTATAGTATAGAACCATACCTGCTCAATTAGCCAGCTGGGGAAATAATACTATTCAATTTAAGGAGATGAGTATTTTTATTTTATGCTTATATGTTAAATATATTACTTTCTATGTCCCTTATTAAGTTAAAATATATTTATGCAAACAGAAATGAACCAATTACTATATCTTACTGTGTTATCTTGTTCTACTATGTTTATATACAATCATATGCTTGTTAAGTTATTGTAGAGAGCAAATATAATAATTTCATTTAAATTTTAAACCCATACATTGCTTTTGTTGTGAGCTTCAACAACATGCAAACCAATATATTACACATAGTCAAACATTTATTGACAAGAAATAAATGAAATTTCAGACAATAAAACAAAGGAGAAGGCATAACGGAGAAGGCTATATATAATCCTTGATTAGAGAAATATGCATGAAATGTTTTCACACAAATCAATCATAATTTAACATTTAGATTTCACAATCCTCACCAAATAAAACAAATATCCTTAAATGTACAAAAATAACACATGGTAATACAATTGAAATGATGGGATAACGCAGCGTCACAACCCTTCTGATGTCTCATTTGCCTAAAACACACATACAACAAAAATTGCAACAATAAATCATAAGCACAAAAATCTTGATTAAGAAAGTAATGAACTGATTAAATGATATAGGAAGGTGAACCTGTCGATTCAGCTGAGACTCTTGCTACAACTTCTCATCTAAAGGTAAGAAGTGCCCAAATCAACTTTAAAGCCATCGTGATGTAATAGCATGGCGGACGGTATAACACCGAGACTGCAGTTAAGTAACTCAATTGTAGGCGTTGTATCCGTTGAGGGATCACGCGTCCAATCGAGTTGTTTGAATTTGTAGCAATGCCGAATGCTTAGCATCTCAAGCTTTGGGAGGCTTCCATGTTGAGCTCTCCATCGCTCCAAATCAGTGTCTTCAATTACAAGTGTCTCAAGTTTCAAAAAACATTCGGATTTTATATCCCACTCTGGACCTCGAAAGGCATACTCTTCTATCATGAGATCTGTAAGATTTGGTAGCAGCGAACCAATGTCATTCATGTACTCCCATGGGCACCCTAAGCCACTCAGTTGCAGATACGTCAGACTTGATGGGAACATTCGAAGAGGAACCATAAACTCATATTTTATCTCAGGGTTCCTTACAATATATGAAAGTCGCACCAAATTCTGGAGTTCTTCTGATATATAACCCAAGCCATTCAGTGCGTTGAACCAATCATCATTGTCATAAGGCTTCAACTCCATGCAGATTATCATTTCCTTTAAGTTAGGAATTCTTTGGAGAACTTCTCTAGTGCAACTCTTTGGACTCACACCGCGAAGGCCCGTGAGTTTGTCCAAAGTAGAATCAAAATTAGGGGTTGGTAGGTCTCTTCCCAAGATTTCAATATGTTGTAGTTCTTGCATATTCCATATTTCTACCGGAACATATGACTGACCTCCACGCTTTTTAATGTTCATATGTTGTCCGACATTCAAGGTTTCAAGTTGAAAAAGGTTGGATATAGATTCAGGAATCTCATTGTTGCAAGTTAGGGAAAGGTACTTTAAAGACACAAGTTTAAGAATTTCAAGTGGGACATGGTAAAATCTGACCCTGAGAGCATCTAGTACCCATAGCAACTTGTAATCCATTGCATGTATTGACACTGGATATTGGTGGTAAGGACCAAGACAAAGGAGAGAACGAATGGTGGATGCACAATCACTTTTTATTGAATCAGACACTTGTTTGAAGGCAAATAAAGTGTTGTAATGGGCACCCAAACGACGTTGGTCTTTCATAACATCATCACAACTTTGTAAAACATGCAAAAACTTGATCTTACTAGCTTCTTTCCTACACAAATACTGCCAGCAAGAATGTGCACGGAACGCGCTCTTTGATAACAAAGATCCTAGACTTGCTTCGAATAGAATAAGATGATATCGTATAGCAAGCTTTTCAAGACATTCTTTTATAAAATTTTCCAAGTTTTTTTCTCCAATCGGTTCAAAAAATCCCTCCGCACTCATAAGATTGAAGATCTTTTGTATTTCAATATCACTATACGGAGGGAAAGCTCCTAGATAGAGGAAAAGCATTTTTAAATATTGGGGCAAGTAATCGTAGCTTGGGAAAAGTACCTCAGATATCTGTTCATATGCATCATCGAAGACGAAATTATGTTGTTTTTCAGCTACCTCGGTCCAGAATTCCGGGGTCTTGTCTTCTTCGGATAGAAGCTCTGAAACTTTTACTATCATAAGTGGAAGACCTTCACATTTTTTGGCAATCTTCTCCCCCAATTTCTCGAGGTGAGGAGGGAACCCCTCTCCACCAAACACCTTCTCACCAAGTAATTTCTTACTTTCTTCATCACTCAACAGGCGTACTACTTGAAACGGAGATCCTTTATCTCCTAGCAAGCTTCGAAGTAAGATTGAATTATTCTCTCGGATAAATGAGGGAGGTTCTTCATTGAATCTTAGCCTACTTGTAAGCAAGATTCGGACATTCTCTTTTGGAAATCTATCCATTAGTCGTCTGTCCCATTCCCATACATCATCCATCACAATGAGGCACTTCTTATCCTTTAGTCTCTCTTCCAAGATTCCAACTAATTTCTCAAAGTCGTCGTCGCCATCCTCTCCGTGAGTAAGCATTTGGTCGCGAGTGCTGGGATCCACTTGAGCTAGAATGCATCGTAACGTTTCATTGGATTCACATTTTCTGCCCACTCTTACCCATGCTCGAAGCTCGAAATGTCTCTGAATGGATGGATCGTCAAATACCTTCTTCGCCAGAGTTGTCTTCCCAGCCCCTGCCATCCCAATAACAAACATCCAATTAATAACCGCTACCCATCTCCATTCATCTTCTTCTGCAAGTAGATAGTCCCGGACTCGTTCGAATTCATCGGATAATCCAACCATCTCGGTGCTGATTCCTCCAAAATCAATCCTTGAGGAAACCGGTTCGCCTTCTTCTTCAGGCATATTCGCCAGCTCAATATCGTACTCCGCCTCCATCGCCCTCACCCTCTCGAGTAAGTAATCAACGCAGCGTTGCAGATTCAGCAGATCTACAGAGAAAGACAATTGATCTCCCTCACCTCGTTGCGAGCTTTCAAGTTGTGCAAGAAGTTGATCTGCGAGAAGGGATTCGAGCAAATCTTCGAATTCCCATACGACCTCTTTGATCCGTTCATCCAAAGCATTCACCTTCGTCCTGATCTTGCTGCAGCTGGTTTCCTCCAATTTCAGCAGGACTTTTTGTAAACGACACATGGCATCGTAGGCCTGTTGTAGGAGGTGTGGAGAGGGTCGCCGGTGCCGGATCTTGTTCTTGAGAGATTTCGCTTTACCATAAGCGGCCATCATCGCTTTGAAATATGAATTGTCAAACACGTCGGAATACGAAGAGTATGAGATTTGTGGCGAGGGAGAAACCAGCGAAATGCGAGACGATTGCAGAATACGCTGAATGGTATTCTTGAGGGAAATGGCTGCGCCATAAGCCGCCATCACCTAATTGGAATATGAATTATCAAACACGGCAGTGTAGTAGATTTAGTGGTGGTGAAGAGAGAGGAGAAATTGAGAATGGAAATTGTTGATGGAGGTGAAGAGGGAGGAGTTGGTAGGTGGTGGTGGTGGTGATGGCGGGATTTTGGAAACTGTGGGTATGCTTTTTGAAATGGTGGGCTGCAATTGGCTAAGTGGAATTATTGGTCATCAATTGCATATTTCAAAAATTATTTATTTTAAAGTATACAAGTTGAAATTATTTTAATGGAGTATATATCTTCTCGACAAATTTCGTTGGTCTACAAAGGCAGCGCTGATTATGCAGCCATCAACAAGTTGGCAATAGGAAATAAATTTAAGCCAGCTGCGGAAATAATACTATTAAATTGAAACAAATAAGGATATCACCGACAAATTCTAGCGAAATAATAACTCATTTTGCGATTTGTTAAAGTCCACGATTTATTTTAGCACCAAAAAAAAAGTTCAATATTTATAGAATCACATACATCTCTTTCAATTTTAGTTAAATTACATCACACTCTAGCTGCATTATGTTAAATTAGGATTATAAATCATGGACAGTATAAGTATTTGCATTCGATAATTTGTACTCCCTCTCCATCACACAGTTATGTTATGGGTCAATAAATAAACTTGATAACAATTCATAAAATTTAATGAAATATATCAACTAGAAAATTAAACTACTCATTATTCACTAATAACGTCGACGAGACAAAAAAAATAATATCAGCAGCAGCTAAAATGAATCAAATTTCTATATTAAGTTTTGCAATAGTTAAATTAAATTATGGTGAGTGAGCCAAAAACACATGAGTACTCATTAATTTCTACGAAAGCCGAAATGAATCAACTCTAATCATGCATACATTAAGCAGTGGAATTTCAAAACTGGCCACCAAGGAAGTTTCATGGTGCAACATCCGAACCATTCTTACCGGTGGCCGTTTGAACGGCTTTAAAATGATCCGCCTTCTCGTCTAGTATGTGAGGGTTCGTTTCCCAGAAGCCGGTCTCGATTATGTTGCCATGTCCTACAACAACTAGCTCCGTCTCCTACACACACAGGCTACAAGTTAGCCTTGATGCCACAGATAATTAGTAATCAAACGAAGTTTCGTCCTTACTTTGTCCAAGAAAACAGACGAACCCTGGCGGAACATAGGTGGCAATGTATCGTAATAGTTGGGAACACCAGTGAGTCCATCAAGAAGTTCATATTTCGCTGGAGCTTGAGTCCCCTGCAAATTAAAAATAAGAAAAACAAAGGTATGAACCAATATACATAAACTAAGAAAAGGTTCAAAACTTCAGATGCCAGTCAACATAGAGAAGTGCGGAATGAGCATGGTCAAAACCTCAAAGAGACTCGAATAATCCATGTGAGCATTATCAATCATCACAAGAACGTTTTATACATCCGGAAACTATCTAAAGGACTGAATACCTGCAACTCGTTTTGTGCACCGCTCTTGCTCATTCCGGACTTCACGAGCAACCAGAAGCAAGTATTGTACTGATTGTTGATGTGACCTACATACATTAGTAATGGAGCTTCCATTTAAATAAAGAATTCATAGGATTTTTGAGGGATTGACAAACTAAGCTTACAATCAACTTGTCTCCATGCTAGATAATCTTTGATCTCACTGGATGGGTAGCAAACAGCACGGCCATCAAAATACGGTAGGTATATCATTTCTTTTTGCGGGAAAAACTCATTCCATCTCATCGTGTACGTTGAAGAGAAGAAAGATACTATAGAAGACACTATCTCACTGCACCAGAATTACAAGGAGGATAAGCCGAACAGAGGCAACAAGATCGTAATAGAAGAGATACCATACCTGGCACATCTTTGATATAGCCGGGAGTCCTTATTCAATACAAAGCTGATGAGAAAGTACCAAACAACTTGTCAAACACATACACACATAGCTAAAGGGAGATCAAGCGGAAACTGATTAACGACCTGTACTCATCACTAACGCCATAAGCAAAAACGACACCCCTAAACTCTTCCAGAACAGCAACAGCGCACGCATTCATCAGATTGAGAGCTCGCGCATCATTTGGCTTCTCAAATTCATGATCATCACAAAAACTGTGGAAACGACAGCCATCAATGCGAACAACGATCCAGGTGGACAACATCAATCTGCTCTCGTATTGGAAAGATTTGATGTACTGATCAGGTCTAGTTTCGTTCAACTTTTCACAAAACTGTCCCAGCTCTTCTTCCGACAAACACTTATTTTCATTCCAAAACCTTTTCGATGCAATATTTTCCGAGTGAACTGTTACGACTCTGCTCCTAAGTCTTATGATAGGGGAGCCATCTTTGTACTTCACAATTTCTTCAACCTTGTCACAACAAGAGATAGTTTAACTAGTGTAAGTTGTACTTCATCAAGCATCTTCTAGTTAAACACGAAAATCGAGCCATTCTGCTCATTTGAAAAAGCAACAAGAACAAAGTGAATTAGCAACTACCTTTGTCTTGAAAGAGCATGTATCTTGGCGAAACATCTTCGGAATATCGCTGATGTTAAAACACTGGCCAGACAATTCATTTTTGTCCTGTTTAAGCAACCCCTGAAACAACACATTTCCACTTCAATGTACCATTTTCAACAGATGAATACACAATACAAACAAATTGAAATTAATGAAATTTCAAACAATCTCAAGTTTACTACCCTCAGTGTGGCTTGTGCTTCCTCTTTGCTTTTTCCACTCTTAATCAGCTGCCAAAGACAAGTATCGTACTCGTTATTTGCGTAACCTGCCAAAAGGATAGTAAATTTCGATTTTCTACATATCAAGACGCGAGCATTGTATATAGTTCAATGACAGCACATTACATTCATCTTGCCGCCATAAAAGATATGCTTGAAGAAGCTCACAGCAAATAACTCGAGCCCGGAATGAAGGGGCGTATTCCAACTCTTTGTGAGGGAAAAGAGCCCTCCACTTGGTAACATAAGTGGATGCAAAGAAAGACACAATAAGAGAGAGTATCTTGCTGCAAATTAAGTATACTTTTAGTCAGCAATCATCATCCTACTCATCTTGTATCATACTACTTCAAAACTCATTTTAGAGATAGTAAAAATTGTTTAAAATTCACCTGCCACGACGATTGTAGAACTCGGTTTTCTTTTTGAATATGAAACTACAAACAAGCAAATAAAAGTACTCTTATGATAGACCAAAACAATGGGAAGAGATTTGTGTGTGAGATATGTTGTTTAATACCTATACTCATCACCGTAACCATACGAGAATATAACTTCTGGAAACTGCGCCAAAACAGCATTGGCACACTCATTCATCAACTCTAATGCTTTCTTCTCATCATTTGGTTTCTCAAACTTATGCACTTGAGAAAACCTACATGAATGAAAAGGACTTACTATTACCTCAAACAACTTTGTCTACAAACTATGCTTCACAACATACCTGCAGAAATCACGGGCACGAACATGGATGATGATGGTGTTGGGCAGCATGATCCTATCCTCCACCTCAAATGACTTCACATATTCATACACGCTATTTGCCATTTCACTAAATTGCACACTTTGCTATTGCTCAATTCATCATCTACGGGTTTAAAGTTTTGCAATTCTTTTAGATGCAACAAAATTCGACAAAATTAGTTAATAAGGGCAATAAAATCATAATCCGAAAAAAAAGTTAGGTTGATTTATTTGGGTGGGCCTGCATTCGGGTTGCTCAATTAAAATCTGAAAAAATTAATAATAATATTCTACCAAAAATATCTAAGAAAAATAAGGCAACAAAATAATAAAAGATCTAGGCTAATTATATAATGTGACGTGAAGTCCAAAGAGATAAGGTTAGGGCTGAAAATTTACGATCTGATCAATAGGCCGAACTTGAATAGTGCGATTGGATTGGCCCGAATACTAGTGTATGAAAAAAGAGGTACTACAATGCTAGAACATAAATTAGGTTAAAAACTATTTGTAGTTTGATTAGCAATTCTATTTAAAGCATTTGCTTAAACGAATGGAAGATTCTGTCAAATATACCATCGCGAGAACCTACCAAAAGAAGAAGAGATAGTTAAGGAAAATATTGGTAATTAATAGTAATTGAGAGGAGAATACATGTCTAGCAATAGAAAGATCTATTACCATAAATATTATTCTCTTGTCCTATTAAAAATGAAACGTTTCCATTTTTAGGTTGTCCCATTAAAAATGAAGCATTTTCATTTCTAATGGAAATGGAGGGAAGTACTGTTTTGTAAAATCCCTATATAAAGGGTACACAGAAACAAACATTTGAGCCATATATCTACTTTCAACATTCAATAGGTTCCGCTGATTCTTGAATTTTGATGTGATTTCACAGCTGAACAAGATGAAAGACTATCTCCAAATGTTACTGAAGATTTGTAAATGTTAGGTGATTTTATAATTAAGATTAAGAAGAGATTTGATCATATATGTTGACCTTTTGAACATTATGCTATAGAAATACTATGTATAATTTGCTCCGGGACTTGAGTTCGTTTTTACAAGTTTTGCACTTGTAGTCAGCACAAAGACTCAAATTATGCCTAACTACTTAAGAGATGGTGGAGATGGTGGAACCAACTAAATGCGATATGATTGTAGGATATGCTGAATCGTATTCTTAAGAGAAGCCGCTGCACCATGGACATGCTTCTATTTTTAAAAATGTACTTCCTTCGTCCACAAAAATAGACCATTTTGTGTATGGCACGAGTTTTAATGTAGAATTGGTAAAGTAAGAGAGAGGAGGAGAAAAAATAGGTAAAGTAAGAGAGATAGAGAGAAAAAGTGAGTAAAGTATGAGAGAGGGAAGAAAAAGTGGGAAAAGTATGAGAGATAAACTTTCCATTTTAAGAAAATGATCTATTTTTTGTAGACGTCCCAAAATGGCAAAAGTGATCTATTTTTTTTGGACGGAGGGAGTATTCTATAGAGTTGGATATCTCAAAATGAAAAAATGATTTACATAAGGTGGGATGGAGGAAGTATATTAAATCAATTTATTCATTGGATAATTCTACTGATAAGTTATTGAGCATTATTTATAGGGATATTGACATTTAATATCACGAAACTTTTAAAAGGTTGGGTTTTTCCCACGAACTTTAAAATTGACAAATAATATCACGAACTTAACCCCTGGTTTGTTTTTTCCCACGAATGAAAAAATTCATGTTATTTTAATAGATTGAAGAACAATTTTGAAGGGTGTGCTTCAAGAAAAACTATCTTCAAATATTGAAAAACTTGAAGCTTTCAAAATTGTTGTCGAGAAATTACGAAAACAAATCCGGATCATAATTTTATTTGTGTGAATTTTTTCATTCGTAAAAAAAGACAAACCGGGGGTAAAGTTCGTGATATTATTTGTCAAATTTAGTGTGTGAGAAAAATCCAACTTTTTTAAAGTTGGGTAATATTAGACGTTAGTATCCCTTATTTATATGTCTTTGCTCTATACTATCCCAACGGTCGAGTGATTTAATTTTATTGCTCTCTTTTTCCGAGTGAAATTGGATCTGCATTTAAGGCCCCATAAAAAATATGGGCCTAAAATATTTGTGTATCTGACCAGTTATAGGCCCAAACAGAAATGAACGAGTGTCACTATCGTACTCTTGTGTTATCTTGGTGGATTTCATCCGTCTCAATTAAGTTGGAGCAAAACTTTTAGGTACGGTGATTAAGAAATAGTATTAGATAGATTTAAATAAGGTAAAAAAAACTAAATAGGATAGAGAAATAGAGGAAGATATTAAAGTGATGATAAAATAAAGTACTTCATCCGTTCCACTTAATATTACATGTTTTCCTTTTTTCTTTGTTTTAACTAAGATGACACATTTCATTTTTTAGAAATTTTCTCTATCCAATTAATACATCCAAGTCCAACCACATTTTTTCTCGCTCCTATTAGAATACTCATCTTTCTTTCTTTTTCTATTTTAATATTTATTCTATCTAATTAAATACATAAGCCAATAACTCCTACAATCGCGTGTCAACCAAGAAATGTGTCATCTTGCTAAGACGGAGATGATGAGATATTTTGTTCTTTTATAAAAAAAAAAAAGAAGAGAAATACTCAATATAGTTGGAACATCTTAAAAAAAAGAATATAATTCAATTTAATTAGTTGGAACAAAGGAAGTATTCTGTTTATATATACATGCTTTTTGTATAGAGCAGATACAATGATTTCATTCAAACCAATATAACACGTAATCAAATATATATTCACAAGAAACTTTGGTGGAATTTCAAAAAATAACACCAAGGTCACATAGTGATCTCATTAAGATATTACAAGAATATGGGCATTTTAATTAATTAGTAGGAGTATATAAAAACGCATCAACGGATTCGATATAATATCGAAACAAAGTAAAAATCAAGCACAATGGAGAAGTATATATATAGAATTCTTGAATTTAGGTTTCACAATCCTCACCAGAATTCAACAAATATCCTTAAATTTAGGAAAAAACATGGTAATACAAATTAAATGAAATGAAATCATGTACAATGCGGAGAGGTTATATATAATCCTTGAATTACATGTAATGTTTTCACAGAAATCAAACATAAATTAACATTGATGTTTCATGATCCTCAACAAAATCCAACAAATTTTGTTCTCCAAATATATTGAGATTTTTTTGTTGCATTTGTTGATAAAAGTTGTTTATCAATATGTATGAAAATTGAAATATAATTTATCAAATTTCATCACCCGAACATCGTCGGAACATATACAATTGAGATCTCGTTGGAATCCTTATTAAATTATCTTTAATTTGATATATTTTTTGCGAAAAAAATAATTTAAATTGAGAGAGTTACGTAAATTTAAAGATTTGAGATGATTTTGAGGAGAGAGAAAGTAGTTAGTTATAATTACTACATATAGGATTTGACATTAATACCCTTTTAATTTAATTAATAATTATTTAAATTTAAAATATATTACACTTGGCATTATATTAACCACAAGATCTTCTAATCTAATGGTTGAAAATTGGTCTCAATTTTGGATTGGTAATTAGTTAGCAATTGATTACATCCCTGGAAAGCATTTTTAAATATTGGGACAAGATCTTCAGGTAAATTCTGCTTTATTGAATGAATGACTTTCAATGCACAGAATCCCTTTTTATAATAAGTAAGGACCCTAGGTTTGGTTCGACTCGATCATTCCGGGAAAGAACCAACAAGAAAACCCGAAACGGAGCTTATAATACGCTCGACTCAAATTGTTTAAAATAAAAATAGATAATAAAATACCGAAAACAAACAAGAAACATAATCCTGAAGTAGCACGGGCTTCTTTGATTGCCTCTTTGACGTCCCGGCTTCTTCCACTCGACACCAGCTCCTGTTTCATCCTCGTTGCTGTCACCCGATGCTACTACCAGTATCAAATGTTTCCATACAAATCAAACATAATCCTCAACAACATACAACAAACCAATATATACTCTTTAATTACAACAAACAAATACTCTTAAATGAACATAAAAAAAACATGGTAATACAAGTGAAATGATGGGATAATGTGGCACCTTAACCCTTCTGCTGTCTTAATTGCCTGAAAACAATTGATGAATATTCAATACATGGTAAGTGATTTAAACAACAATCATAATGAGCATGTGGTTGATATCTTTGGTACTGTGTTGGGTGTCCGAGTTACAGCAACCCAAGCCGCATAAAAACGATGTAAAAGTTCTCTCGTTCATAGCCTAGCTAGTAAAAAAAGATCAACCATCAACCTAATACACACATGCTACAGCATTATACAAGCACAAACATTTTGTTTAAAAAAAGAAGTGAACTGATGTGGTTTAAGCAAATTAGATGATGTAGGAAGGCTAACCTGTTAACCAAGCTGAGAGTATAGCTATTACGTCGCATCTCAAAAGGAAAATGAGTAACGAACTGTAAAGAGCTCTGCGGGTAATAGGCTGGTGGGAACGAGAACTAAGGGATTGCACTCAACTAATTCAATTGTTGCTTGGCCCATTGATGGATCACGCCTCCAATCGATCATTAGTAATTTGTAGCAATGACTTAACCTCAGGAAGTTAAGCTTTGGGAGGCTTCCTTGTTGAGCTCTCCAGAACACCAAATCAGCGTCTTCAATTACAAGTCTCTCAAGTTTCAAAAAGCATCCTGATTCGATCTCCCACACCGGACCTCTAAAGGCATACTGATTTAAGGTGAGATTTGTAAGATTTGGTAGCTGCGAACCAATGTCATTCATGTACTTCCATGGACACCCTAACCCATCCAACCGCAAAAGTGTCAGACTTGATGAGAACATTTGAAGAGGAACCATAAACTCATACTTCATCTCAGGGTTCCTTACAACATATACAAGGCTCTTCAAATTCTGGAGTTCTACAGATATATTACCTAAGGTACTAAGTGTGTTGCAATAATCAACATCATCATCGTCATCATAAGGCTTCAACTCCATGCGGATTAATATTTCCTCTAAATTAGGGATTCTTTTGAGAATTTCACTAGTGCAGCTCTTTGCACTCACACCCCAAACACCGGTAAGTTTGTCTAATGTAGCATCAGAGTTGGGAGTGGGTAGGTCTCTTCCATAGATATCAATATGTTGCAGTTCTTGCATGTCCCATATTTCCACTGGCATATATGAGTGACTACCACGCTTTTTAATATTCATATGTTGTCCAATAATCAATGATTGAAGGTGGAAAAGGTTGGATATGGAACCCGGAAGCTCGTTGTTGCAAGTTAGTGCAAGGTACTTTAGACAAACTAGTTTCAGAATTTCAAGTGGAACATGGTAAAAGCGGACATTAAGAGCATCTAGTACCGAGAGTAACTTGAAATCCATAGCATGTATTGGCACTGGATATTGGTGATAAGGACCTAGGCAAAAGAGAGAACGGATCGTTGATGCACAATCACTTTTTATTGAATTATACACTTCCTGGAAAGCAAATAAAGTGTTGCAATGGGCACCCAAACGACGCTGATCTTTCACAACATCATCACAACTTTGTAAAATATGCAAAAACTTGGTCTTACTAGCTTCTTTCCTACACAAGTGCTGCCAGCAAGAATGCACGCGAAAATTGTTGCTCGAAAACCTAAATCTTAGATTTGCTCCGAATAGAATAAGATGATACGAGTCAGAAAGCTTGCCAAGGCATTCTATTGTATAATCTTTGAATGTGTTTTCTTTAGTCGGTTCAACAAACCCTTCCGCACTCATAAGATTGTAGAGCTTTATTATCTCTATATTACTATATGGAGGGAAAGCTCCTAAATAGAGAAAGAGCATTTTTAGACACTGAGGCAAGTATTCATAGCTTGGGAAAAGTACCTCAGATATTTGATCATATGCATCCTCGAAGACGGAATTATGTTGTTTTTCGGCTACCTCAGTCCAGAATTCTGGGGTCTTGTCTTCTTTAGCTAGGAGCTCTGCAATTGTGACTATCATAAGTGGAAGACCTTCACATTTTTTAGCAATCTTCTCTCCCAATTTATCTAGCTCAGTAGGAAAACCCTTCTCACCGAACACCTTCTCACCTAGTAATTTTTTACCTTCTTCATCATTCAATAAGCTTACTACTTGAAATGGAGATCCTTCATCTCCTAGCAAGCTTCGAAGTAAGACTGCATTATTCTCTCCGATAAATGATGGAGATTTTTCATTAAATCTTAGCCTACTTGTAAGCAAGATTCGGACATTTTCTTTTGGCAATCTATCCATTAGTCGCCTGTCCCATTCCCATATATCATCCATCACAATGAGACACTTCTTATCCTTGAGTCTCTCTTCCAAGACTCCAACCAATTTCTCAATGTCATCGTCATCCTCTCCTTGGCGAGTGTTGGGATCCAGTTGTGCTAGAATGCATCGTAACGTTTCGTTAGATTCACATTTTCGGCCCACTTTGACCCATGCTCGAAGCTCGAAATGTGTCTGAATGGTTGGATCATCAAATACTTTCTTTGCCAGAGTTGTCTTTCCAACCCCTGCCATCCCAATAACAGATATCCAATTAATAACCGCTACCCATCTCCATTCATCTTCTTCTGCAAGTAGATAGTCCCGGACTCGTTCAAATTCCTCGGACAATCCAACCATCTCCGAGTTGATTCCAGCAAAATCAATTCTTGAGGAAATCGGTTCGCCTTCTTCTTCAGGCATGTTCTCCAGTTCAACACCGTACTCCACCTCCATCGGTGTCAGCCTCTCGAGTAAGTAATCAGCACAGCGCTGCAGACTCTGCAGATCTAAAGAGAAAGGCAAGTGATCTCTCTCACTTATAGATGACCTTTCGATTTGCGGAAGAATCTGATCATAGAAATGGGATTCAAGTAAATCTTCGAATTCCCATACGGCCTCTTTGATACGTTCATCCAAAGCATTCACCTTCGTCCTGATCTTGCAGCAGCTCGTCTCATCCAGCTCCAGCAGAACTTTCTGTAAACGACACATGGCATCGTATACCTGTTGTAGGATGTGTGCAGAGAGTTGCTGGGGTCGAATCTTATTCTTCAGAGAAATCGCTTTACCAAAAGCAGACATCATCCCTTTGAAATATGGAGTTTTAAACACGTCGGGATACGAAGAATATGAGATTTGTGGCGAGGGAGAAACCAATGAAATGCGAGGCGATTGTAGAATACTCTGAATCGTATTCTTGAGAGAAATGGCTGCACCATAAGCCGCCATCACCCAATTGGAATATGAATTATCAAACACAGTGTTATGAACTCAATTTCCACATCAGTTGTGAGTCTTTTGGGATGAGTTCTTTTGTATCACAGAGATTTAGTGATGGTGAAGAGAGAAGAGTTAGTGGTGGAGAGAGAGGAGTTGGTAGTGAAGAGGGAGGAGAGAGAGGAGAAATTGAGAATGGAAATTGTTGATGGAGGTGAAGAGGGAGGAGTTGGTAGGTGGTGGTGGTGGTGGTGGCGGGATTTTGGAAACTGTGGGTATGCTTTTTGAAATGGTGGGCTGCAATTGGCTGAGTGGAATTATTGGTCATCAATAGCATGTTACAAAAAATATTAAATAATTTTTTTTTGGTAACTAGTACACAAGTTGAAATATGTTATATGGTTCTCGACAAATTTCATTGGTCTACAAAGGCAGCGCTGATTATGGCTTGAAGCCATCAACAAGTTGGCAATAGGAAATAAATTAAGCTAGCTGAGAAATAATACTATTAAATTGAAAGAAATTAGTATATCACCGACGAATTCTCAAGAAATAATATCTCATTTTGCAATATGCTAAAGTCCACAATTTAAAGTCACATATTACACTCTAGCTACGTTGTGTTAAATGGGGACTTTAAATCATGGACAATATAAGTATTTTAGATGATACGCAACGCATTTGATGGCTAGGCAGGACGACACACAGTCACGGTGTGGCCCCGTTGCATGGTAAGGAGGAGTGTGGCGGCCACGGTCAGGACAGCACATCACGGTACGCAACTCAATCGACTTTAAAAATTTTAGTCGCTCATTTTCATTTTACAAATAATAAAATTAAATAAAAATAGGAAATTTAATAATAAAAAGAAATAAAAATATCAATATAATTGAAGGAAGGACTCTAGGCTGTGTGGAATTTTACAACTATGCACAAACGTTTTGTTTGATTTATAACTATTCTCTAGGTTGTAATTTATAAATTTAATGAAATATATTAACTAGAAAATTAAACTACTCACTAATAACATTGACAAGGCAAAAAAAAAAATATTAGCAGCAACTAAAATGAATCAAATTTCTATTTTAAGTTTTGTAATAGTTAGATTAAATTATGGTGTGTGAGCCAAAAACAAACAAGTGTAGTAAGAAGTGGAATTTCAAAATTGGCCACCAAGGAGGTTTCAAGGCGTAACATTCGAACCATTCTTACCGGTGGTCGTTCGAACAGCTTTAAAACGATCCACCTTCTCGTCTAGTATCTCAGGGTGCGCTTCCCAGAAGCCTGTCTCGTTTATGTCGCAATGTCCTACAACAACTCTGCCGCCTCCTTCGTTGTCCTACATAAACACGCGGCTACAAGTTAGCCTTGATGCCACAGATAATTAGTAATCAAATGAAGTTTCGTCCTCACTTTGTCCCAGAAAACGGACGAACCCAAACGGAACATAGGTGGCAATGTGTTGTAATAGTCGGGAACTCCAGTGAGTCTATCAAGAAGTTCATTCTTCTCCTCGGTTCGCTGCAAATTAGCAATAACAAAAACAAAGGTATGAACCAATATCTAAACTAAGAAATAGAGAAGAATGGAATGAGCATGGTCGAAACCTCATACAGACTCGAATAATCCATGTGATCATTATCAATCATCACAAGGTCATTTTATACATCCGGAAACTATAGTGATTAACGAATCTAAACGACTGACTACCTCCAAATAACTTTGTGCATCGCTCTTGCTCATTCCGGACTCCACGAGCAACCACAAGCAAGTATCGTACTGATTGTTGATGTTACCTGCAAATCGGGAGTAATGGAGATTCCATTTAATTACACAAGTCATAGAAGAAATAGGATTTTGAGGGATTGACAAACTAAGCTTACAATCAACTTGTCTCCATGCTAGATAACCTTTGACGATCTTACTGGATGGGTAGCAAACAGCACGGGCGTAAAAACATGGTAGGTGTTTCGTCTCTTTTTGAGGGAAAAACTCATTCCATCTCATCGTGTACGTTGAAGAGAAGATAGATACTATAGAAGAAACTATCTCACTGCACCGGAAATGAAGGTGTTTTAAACTACAAAAGAGGATAATCCGAACAGAGGTGTTTTAAACTACAAGATCGTAATAGAAGAAATACCTGGCACGTCTTTGATATAGCTCGGAGTCCTTATTCAATACAAAGCTGAGAAAGTACCAAATTAACTTGTCAAACACATACACACATTGTTAAAATGAGATGATGTGGAAACTGAGTAATAACCTGTACTCATCACTAACACCGTAAGCAAAAACGACATCTCTAAACTCTTCCAGTACAGCAACCGCGCATGCATTTATTAGATTGAGAGCTCGCGCATCATTTGGCTTCTCAAATTCATGAACATCGGAAAACCTACCACAATCCCCAAACAAAGTAGAGCCACTGAGTGCTATTGTTTGACCCAATTTGGAGCTCCACTTGAAGTAAGTAGTTACCTGTGGAAATGACAGCCATCAATGCGAACAACGATCCAGGTGGACAACATCAATCTGCTCTCGTATTGGAAAGATTCGATGTACTGATCAGGTCTAGTTTTGTTCAACTTTTCACAAAACTGTCCCAGCTCTTCTTTTGATAACCACTTTTTTTCCATCCAAAATCTTTTTGATGCAATATTTTTTGAGCGAACTGTTAATAATTTCGTGCAACGTGGTGTGACAGGGTTGCCATCATCTTTATCCTTCACAATATCTTCAACCTAGTCACAATATCTTCTAGTTAAACACAAATTCGAGCCATTCTGCTCATTTGAAAATCAACAAGCACAAAGCCGTAATATTAGGTAACATAGCAGCTCCAGTTCAGCATAGATCTAAAGAAACGAAGAAGGGGAAAAGAAGAAATCGAATTAGCAACTACCTCTGTCTTGAGAATGCATGTACCTTGGCGAAACATCTCCGGAATATCTTTCTTGTAGTTGATGTTAAAACACTGGTAAAGCAATTCATTTCTGTCTTGTTTAAGAGACCCCTGAAACCACATTTCCACTTCAACAGATAAATACACAATACAAACAAATTGAAAATAGCAAAATTCAAATATTCTCAAGTTTACTCTCAGTTTGTCTTGTGCATCCTTTTTACTCTTTCCACTTTTAATCAGCTGCCAGAGACAAGTATCATACAGGTTATTTGTGTCACCTGCCAAAAGGAGAATAAATTTCAATTTTCTACATAGCAAGACCCGAGCATTGTATATAGTTCAATGACAGCACTTCAACATAAACGGGTGCCATAGAAATTTATCACGTAGATTTGCACCGATGTACAAGAAAAATCAACTTACATTCATATTGCCGCCATGAAAGATATGCTTGAAGAACCTCCACAGATGCACAGCAAATAATTTGAGCCCGAAATGAATGGGCATATTTCAACTCTTTCTGAGGAAAAAGAGCCCTCCACTTGGTAACATAAGTGGATGTAAAGAAAGACACAATAACAGAGAGTATCTTGCTGCAAAGTATACTTTTAGTCAGCAATCATGATCCTGATGATCTTGTATCATGCTTCAAAACTTATTCTTTTGCATAATAAAATAGAGTAAATAAAAGTTTAAATTTTATATTCAAAGTTCGAAATTTAGTTTTCAGGGAGATCAAAGTCTACTTGGCAATATTTATACAGACTTTTTTGTAAAAACGCAACAAACATGGAATATTGCTACCTGCCAGAGTAAATGACACATCTTTTATTTAGAGATAATGATCCCATCTTTTAAAAGTAAAAATTCTTTTGAATTCACCTGCCGCGCCGCTGGTAGAACTTGGTTTCCTTTCTGAATATGAAACTACAGACAACCAATAAAAGTATCATAGACCAAACAATGGAAAGAGATTTGTTTGTATTGTAAGATATGTTGTTGATTACCTGTACTCATCACTATAACCATACGAGAATATAATGTCTGGAAACTGCTCCAAAACAGCAGTGGCACACTCATTCATTAACTCTAATGCTTTCTTATCATTTGGTTTCTCAAACTTATGCACTTCAGAAAACCTACATGATAGGACTTATTATCTTAAAGAACTGTCTACACTTGTCTACAAACTATGCTTCAGAACATACCTGCAGAAATCACGGGCATGAACATGGACGATGATGGTGTTGGGCAGCATGATCTCATGCTCCACCTCAAATGAATTCATAAAATAGGATACACCTTCATAAAGATTGGATTGTATATGATTACTCAAACTACTCACTAATAACATTGATGAGGCAAAAAAAAGATAATCCATTAACATCAGCAGCAAGTAAAATGAAACAAAGTTTCTATATTAAGTTTTGTAATAGATTAAATTAAATTATGGTGAGTGGGCCAAAAACACACATGTGCGCTAATTAATTTCTACGAAAGCTGAAATGAATCAACTCTAATCATGCATATATTAAGCAGCGGAATTTCAAAATTGGCCACCGAGGAAGTTTCATGGCGTAACATTCCAACCTTTCTTACCAGTGGTCTTTTGAACTGCTTTAAAACGATCCACCTTCTCGTCTAGTATCTGAGGGAGCGCTTCCCAGAAGCCTGTCTCGATTATGTTGCAATGTCCTACAACATCTGTCCTGCCAGTAGCACCTTGTTCGTTGTCCTACATAAACACAGGCTACAAGTTAGCCTTGATGCCACAGATAATTAGTAATCAAATGAAGTTTCTGAAACATAGAGAGAGTCTTCACTTTGTCACAGAAAACGGATGAACCCAGGCGGAACATAGGTGGCAATGTGTTGTAATAGTTGGGAACTCCATTGAGTCTATCAAGAAGTTCATTTTTCTCCAGGGTTTCAGTACCCTGCAAATTAGAAATAAGAAAAAGTAGGTATGAGCCAATATACAAAACAAGAAATAGAGAAGAATGGAATGAGCATGGTCGAAACCTCAAACAGACTTAAATAATCCATGTGATCATTATCAATCACCACAAGGTCGTTTTATACATCCTGAAACTATCTAAAGGACTGACTACCTTCAAATCTTTTTGTGCACCTCTCTTGCTCTTTCCGGACTTCACGAGCAACCAGAAGCAAGTATTGTACTGATTGTTGATATGACCTGCAAATCGGGAGTAATGATTATACCACAGATCATTTTTCTTTTTGGTATACATGGATGACTTTATAATTCTTTATACACACATTAGTAATGGAGCTTCCATTTAATTACACAAATCATAGCAGAAATAGGATTGAGGGATTGAGAAACTAAGCTTACAATCAACTTGTCTCCATGCTAGATAGTCTTTGATGATCTCACTGGATGGGTAGCAAACAGCACGGCCATCAAAATATGGTAGGTGTTTCATATCTTTTTGCGGGAAAAACTCATTCCATCTCATCGTGTATGTTGAAGAGAAGATAGATACTACAGAAGAAACTATCTCACTGCACCAGAAAAGGTATTGTAAACTACAAAGAGGATAATATGAACAGAGGCAACAAGATCGTAACTGAAGAGATACCTGGCACATCTTTGATACAGCTCGGAGTCCTTATTGAAAACAAAGCTGAGAAAGTACCAAATAACTTGTCAAACACATACACACATAGTTAAAAAGAGATGATGTGGAAACTGATTAATGACCTGTACTCATCGCTGACACCGTAAGCAAAAACGACATCTCTAAATGCTTCCACAACAGCAACTGCGCATGCATTCATAAGATTGAGAGCTTGTGCATCATTTGGCTTCTCAAATTCATGAACATCAGAAAACCTACCATAAGCCCAAAGAAAGTAGAGCCACTGAGTGCTATTGTCTGATCCAATTTGGAGCTCCACTTAAAGTAAGTAGTTACCTGTGGAAATGACAGCCATCAATGCAAACAACGATCCAGGTGGACAACATCAATCTGCTCTCGGATTGGAAAGATTTGATGTACTCAGGTCTAGTTTCGTTCAACTCTTCACAAAATTGTCCCACCTCTTCTTCCGATAAACACTTTTTTTCAATCCAAAATCTTTTTGATGCAATATTTTCTGAGTGAACTGTTAAGACTTCCCTCTTACGTTTTTTCCTACTTCTTTTGACAGTGGAGCCATTATCTTTGTACTTCTCAATATCTTTAACCTAGTCACAACAGGAGATAGTTTAACTAGTGTAAGTTCTATTAATCAAGCATCTTCTAGTTAAACACAAAAATCGAGCCATTCTGCTCATTTGAAAATCAACAAGCACAAGGCCGTAATATTAGCAACTACCTGTGTCGTGAGAGTGCATGTACCATGGTGAAACATCGATCCCTGAAACCACATTTCCACTTCAATGTACCATTTTCAAATTTCAACAGATAAATACACAATACAAACAAATTAAAAATAGAAAGATTTAAACAATCTCAAGTTTACCCTCAATGTGGCTTGTGCCTCCTCTCTACTATTTCCTCTTTCAATCAGCTCCCGAAGAGAAGTAGCATACTGGTTATTTGTGTGACCTGCCAAAAGCATATTAAATTTCAATTTTCTACATAGCAAGACCTGAGCATTGTATATAGTACAACGACAGCACTACAACATAAGCAGGTTTCATTTCCCTGACAAGATCTAGAATTTTATCACGTAGATTAGCACCGATGTACAAGCAAATTTAACTTACATTCACCTTGCCGCCATAAAAGATATGCTTGAAGAACCTCCATAGATGCACAGCAAATAACTCGAGCCCGAAATGAAGGGGCATATTTCAACTCTTTCTGAGGAAAAAGTTCCCTCCACTTGGTAACATAAGTGGATGTAAAGAAAGACACAATAACAGAGAGTATCTTGCTGCAAAGTATACTTTTAGTCAGCAATCATGATCCTGATGATCTTGATCATACTTCAAAACTCATTTGCATAATAAAACAGAATAAATCAAAGTGCACTTGGCAATCAAAGACATGAATTTATACATACTTTTTTGTAATAACACAACAAAACATGGAATAATGACACATCTTTATTTAGAGATAGTAAAAATTGTTTAAAATTCACCTGCCACGACGATTGTAGAACTCGGTTTTCTTTTTGAATATGAAACTACAAACAAGCAAATAAAAGTACTCTTATGATAGACCAAAACAATGGGAAGAGATTTGTGTGTGAGATATGTTGTTTAATACCTATACTCATCACCGTAACCATACGAGAATATAACTTCTGGAAACTGCGCCAAAACAGCATTGGCACACTCATTCATCAGCTCTAATGCTTTCTTCTCATCATTTGGTTTCTCAAACTTATGCACTTGAGAAAACCTACATGAATGGAAGGACTTACTTATTATCTCAAACTACTTGTCTACAAACTATGCTTCACAACATACCGGCCGAAATCACGGGCACGAACATGGATGATGATGGTGTTGGGCAGCATGATCCTATCCTCCACCTCAAATGACTTCACATATTTGTACTTGCTATTTGCCATTTCACTAAATTGCACACTTTCTATCGATCTAGTCTAGTTTGAGACTGCATCAATGGCAACAATCAATGAGTATAAAAACAGCTAGGATTTGAATTCTAGTAAATAAAAATTCCAGCAAATCCAGAAACAATAAAATTCTCGGTCGTTTTAGTTCGAGGTGAGATTTATCATACTTTCCTACAATTCAAGTACAGAAACAGTTAGGCTTTAACGTAGAAATTTGGATTTGATTCATACCTATAATCCAAGAGAAATAGGCTAAATGTTTACCTTGAAAATTGAGTTGGGGAGGAGATGTGGCAGTCGAAAATTGCGACAAATTATTTGAAAGATGCTATTTATATACGTGTGTTTCAGAGTGTTGAGAAAAGAGGGAAGGAAGGGAACAGAGGTGTGGGCGTCGGCTGAGTTAGTTGGCCCGAATAATTGATAAAATTGGGTTAGGGCTATAAAATCGCAACTCTAATACAAAATCGGCCTATTCAGGCTAGCTCATATTGGGTTGGCGGATTGATCGGGCTGGCCTGATAGAGTTGCTCAAATAAAGTAAAAAATTGTTGAGGCAACTTTTGTCTGTGTTTCGCAATAACTAAATCTAGTTGTATGCCAAATAATGTGAGATAGATGTGATTTGTTTCATGAAAAAGGAGATGCTACAAATAAATTAGGTTAAAAAACTATTTGTATAATATACCAACGAGATAACCTACCAAAAGAAGAAGAGATAGTTAAGGAAAATATTGGTGATTAATATGTATAATTGATAGGAGAATACATGTCTAGCAATAGAATGATCTACTGCCATAAATATTACTCTATCTCTGTTCATTAAAAATGAAAGTTTTCCTTTTTAGATGGTACCATTAAAATTTATACGTTTTCTAAAATAGAATAACACCATATCTACTTCTCTTTTACTTTATTCTTTTCTCATTAACTCATAAAACAATACTACATAAAATCTCGTGCTGAAAAGTAAATGTACTGAGAACGAAGGGAGTACTATTTTATAAAAGCCCTATATAAAGGGTACGCAGAAACAAACATTGAGCCCTATATATCTACTTTCAATATTCAATAGGTTCCGCTGATTCTTGAATTTTGATGTGATTTCACAGCTGAACAAGATGAAAGACTATCTCCAAATGTTATTGAAGATTTGTAAATGTTAGTTGATTTTATAATTAAGATTAAGAAGAGATTTGATCATTATATGTTGACCTTTTGAACATTCTGTTATAGAAATACCATGTAGTATAAATTGCTATGAGACTTGGTTCCTTTTTACAGGTTTTGCACTTGTAGTAATGTTATAAAGACTCAAATTATGCCTAACTACTTATACATCCAAAGTAGGAACTAAAAGTCACCAAACAAGTCTCATGAAAATGATGAAAAACATTTTCATCTCTATACGCCTTTGATTTATACGTATGGATCATCAAGGAAAAATTGCTAATAGACAGAATTTTTTTGAAAGTTTTTTGGCCCGAATATTTTTATGGGTTAGTTTGGAATCCGAAGGTTTAGGGTTAATGTTGAAAAATCCACAATAGGATAGCCTACACCTAAATAGCCCGACAATTTGAGTGGGTAAGTCCAATTAACATCTAGCAAACAAATACAAAAAGAAAGAAGAAAGACACAAGAAAGTGAACAACAAACAACCGAGATTAATTGGCGAAGTTAGGGGTTAACGACTTAACGGGGATCAACCGACACTAACCAGGAAAAAAAATCAATATATATTGAAACGTAACGTATCTAATTAACCAAATTGCACAAACCACTTCTCTCATCCCTATTTTCTCTCTTTCTCCAACTATTATTAATTGGACACACCACGTGCTACTATTTAAAGACACATCAACGAATTGTTACTCTCTTTTCATTAGCATAGATTATAGATGCATACAAAAGTCATAAAATTAGGCCCTTTTTCTTTAGTTGGCCCATTTTACTTACTAGTCCGGAAAAGGTGTTTTTCAGTTCTATGCGGCCAATAAATTATGTAATTGACTTCAATAGTAACATACTCCTATGTAACTGGGTCAACCAAAGGAAAATCATGAATGGATTATTAGTACAGAAATTAGGGTAATTAATCTACATTAGTTTTTAGACCATTCATTAACTTTCTTCAACAAAATATCTGCCATTTATCTTTTAAAGTATACTTAATTAGTACTTCATCAATCCCATAATATATAGATGTCACACTTGATAATGATAAGATTTTAGAAAATATTGTTTTGTATGTTAAAAAGAGAGAAAATAATATATTTAAATTAATTTGAGAGAAAACTTTATTTGAAAAAATAAATGTAACATCTTTAATAGATAAAGTCTTATCGATGATTATGATGAGCATTGTTTGTATCATTTGAAGAAATATAAGTGAATAAAAAAGGCTAGCGGAAAACATATTTTACAGAAATGCCCATGAAAAATTTCAAAGTTGTCAAGACCGATGGCCCCACCCCAGACCCCAAAGTAGCTTCGCCCCTATAAATATTCCAACTTAAACCACATGAGTTATCTGTGATAGAAAAATCATGGGAGCCATAGCAAAACTACTCTCTTATCCCAACAAAATCCTCTCCACTTTCCTCTTCCAAACTCTCCCAAAACTCCTCTACCTATCTCTATTAGCCCTCTGCGTCTTCCTCAAACACTACCAAATCTTCACGAGGCGCCGCAGCTTCGCGGCGGCCGTGAAGAGGAAGCTGCCGGATCCCGGCGAGTGCAGCATCTGCCTGGTGGGCTTCGCCGAGGCCGGGGGCGAGTGCTGCGAGCTGGACGCGTGCGGCCACTCGTTCCACCGGCGCTGCGTGGAGACGTGGCTGAAGGGGTTCAAGGCGACGTGCCCACTGTGCCGGGCTGCGGTGTTTCCTGAGGCGGAGGCGGAGGAGGCCGAGGCGGAGAAGGAGGAGAGGGATTGGATTGAGAAGAAGTTTGCTTTGGCGTTGTTGAATGCGTTGGATGGTGGTGGATGTAATGTTAATGGCTATTTTTAGTTAGGGATTTTTGATTCATTATACACAATTTGAATTTTGAAAGATCTTATTGTTCAACAAAAATTTATCGTAATTTACCGAAAATTTGACGTAGATTGTTGGTATGGTGGCACGGTGGTTGATATTCGAGGTCAAAGATTTTTTGGTATTGAGTTCAGTACTACGTGGTCTTTAAATTTTTATTCATTTATTAATTGATTAAATAAAGTACTACTCCTACAGTAAAATTATTTTATCTGAGACATTTGGTATAACACATGAATTAATGAGTAACTGGTAAGTAAAAGAAAAACGATGAATGATAGTTAAAATAATTTTAGGGGATAGTAAGATCCACATTGTCTTAAGTGTTTATTAATGGTAGATTTTAGTAGTAAAACTTGTAAATAATGAGCTGGAGAGAGCTTTTCGTAAATGAAAATTAAATATTTTTATGGGATGGACAGAAAATAATAGTGTCCCTATTTTCATGTGATGCACATAAAAGAAAAATATTATTATTTTTATGGGACAGAAGAAATATTAATGATTAGTTTTTAATTTTACTCTCTTCATTCTTACTAGTACTATATGTCTATTTTATAAATTCATTTATAGTAGTAATAAATTTTATATGCAAGGACCAACTGTAGAAAAAAGTTAAACGAAAACAACAATTTTAGTTTGACACACGTTTATAAAATGTCACGACTAGTATAAAACAAAATAAATATAATAATAATAACAATAACAATAACAATAACAATAACAATAACAATAATAATATTTTATGGCGTCGCTTGTTACATGTGTCAATAGATAGGATTATCAAAATCTACGACATGTGTGGTTTGAATTCCTCGAAAACGAAACGTCACAAACGGAAATAAAACATGTTTTTAACGCAAAATGTTTTATTTATATGAATATAAACAACACTACGTCACATACTCACATCACATCTACTGTATATTAGACTCAATTCTGGGCCAATCAATTATCCGATGAACATTAGTACACTATCAAAAGTAAAAAAATTATAGATAACAAAAATAATTCGATATATATAGTGTTAAAGAAAAAATTCACTTTATTAGAGGAGGAAACTCAAAAATACAGAAGTTGAAGAATTTTTAATATGAATGATCCAATAATGAAAAACAAAATTATTTTATATATCCTCCTAAACATGTGGGCATAATTTGCAATTTCATTAATATTTTCTAGATGGATCCATTTCAAACAAAGACTTTGATTATATATGTGTGATTTTTTTTTTAAATTTCAAATAAATATATAATTAAATACTCCAATAGTATGAGATGTAGAAAATGACAAAACCAGTTCCAATAGTTCTTCTTAGTATGAAAGAAACTAGATGAAAAGTTTCGATAAATTTAAATTTAGAAGCAATTATATACAACCGATAACATGATCAACACAATTTTATTGACGGTTCTCATAATTCATAAACGGAATATTAATTAGTTGAAAGTTGAAACAGTATCATTATGTTGACTTATTGAAAAATATATGGTCTAAATCTATTCACCAATATATTGGCCGTTAGTTTTAAGTTTTACGATAAAATGGAAATTTTAAGTAATTTTGAATTTCTTAAAAAGTATGTTAAAATTTTTGAATTTCACGTAAACAAATTCGATAATATTTAGCATCATCTTCATATATATTCGGAAAGTGATATCAGTATATTAGTAATATAGTATATGTGTAATATCAGTTTTTTTTTTCAAATACAATATCAATATACACCGTAACAGTTTTCTAAGTTAGTAAATCAATGTATATAGTATCAGTTTAGTATACACCATGAGTCCATAATAGTGTATGTTAGTGTACTGATAAATCAGTGTGTGTAAGCATTATGTATGTATGATAATATCACACATAATTTCAATTTCTTTCGCACATAGCATCCGTATATGCATTGATATTTTTCTTTCGTAACTATTTTAACTTTAATAGACATTTACACCCTTTTCGCATTAACATCATACTTAATTATATATCACATTACATGTGTGTGAATAAGTGGATTATATATAGGGCGGGGGAAAAATACCGAAATACCGAAATACCGGCCTTATTGTACCGAAAAAATACCGAAAATACCGAATTTTCGGTACGGTATGATAACTTGCCGAAAGATTCTGGTAAGGTAACGGTATGAATTTTCAAATACCGCGGTTTACCGCTGCATACCGAAATTCGGTATATACCATAAATTAAGGTATATACCGTAAACTAAGGTATATACCACAAAAATATAAATACATTTATATATAAAATATATTTTATATATTTTAAAATTATAAAATCTATTGTGAAATATAAATATAATTATGAATAAATTATATTTAACTTATTTTTAAAATTATAAAATATAAATAATATTCTAAAAACTCTAATTTTCTATTTTAATTGATGTTGAAAGTTAGGTATACCGCAAAAGTAAGGTTTACCGAATTTCGGTACGGTATACCGAAAATGAGTTACGGTATCGGTATGGAAATTCGTCATACCGAAAATAAGGTATACCGAACTTCGGTATACCGAAAACTTTGGTAAGGTAAAGGTATGACTTTTTCGCATACCGTATTTACGGTAAGGTATACGGTATGGTGATTTCGGTAAGGTATACCGTACCTACCCACCCCTAATTATATCTAATAGATATGATTGGTTCTACGGTCTTATTTTGAGAAGATTATTCAAAATAATCATCATCCTGCCAAGTAGTATATAGTACTATAAAACTTTCCCATGCATATTTATATATTTTAATTAACATCAATTTTAAATTTCATGAAACTCCCTCCGTCCTACTTTATGAGTCTCATTTGAGTTTGGCACAGGTTTTAAAAAATGTAAAGGAAAGTGAGTAAAAAGAGATAGTACTCCCTCCGTCCCACTTTAGGAGTCCCGGTTTACCATTTTTAGGTGTCCCACTTTAGGAGTCTCGGTTGGAATATTCCATAAATAGTATTAGGCCCCACATTCCACTAACATTTTCCCACTCACATTTTATTATAAAACTAATATAAAAAAGTAGGACCACATTCCATTATTTTTTTTTCACAAACTTTTCTTTACATTTTTTAAAACTCGTGCCGAACTCAACCGGGACTCCTGAAATGGGACGGAGGGAGTATAATGTAAGTCCTACTTTTATATACTCTCTCCGTCCCGGCTAAGATGACACATTTCTTAGCCGGCACGGGATTTTAGGATCTATTGGATAATGTATTTAATTGGAGAGAGAAAATGTGGGTGTAAGAATTAAAATAGAGAGAGAAAGAAAGATGAATATATAAATAGGAGTGAGAAAAAATGGTTGAAAGTATTAATTAGAGAGTGAAAGTTACCCAATAAAAAAAAGGAAATATGTCATCTTAGTTTGGGCAAACTAAAAAGGAAAGCATATCATCTTAAATGAGACGGATGAAATATTAGTTTTATAATAAATGTGAGCGGAAAAAGATTAGTGAAATATGAGACTTATTACCATTTATTGTAAGAATTCGGAACTCCTATAGTGGACAGTTTTAAAAAAAAAATTGATGTGTGAAGATTGAAATAGATTTATATAGCTGGAAAGGAATATAATCATCCACTTGCTACCATAATTATTGTAATCGTGGATACAGATTATAACTTAAGTTATATACATGTGTAACTATATACGGAGTATATTATTTAATGTGCTAATGGTACGAATGTAAATCGACAGTGAAAATCAAATGTTACCTTATTTTTAAGTCTAAGTTTACACTTGGACGTACCAACACAAATTAACGCTAAGGCCATGTTTGATTGACGGGAAAGTAGAGTTGGCAAGGAAAATGATTCCAGTGAATCCTGAGAATATGATTCCTAGTAACTTTACTTTCCTGTGTTTGGAAAATATCAAAATTTTAAATTTATATTTAATTTAAACACCGAACTAAAAATATACTTATTATTTTTTTATTTATAAAAAAGAATAATACTGTAAAATTTTTAATAAATTACTAATTATAAATAATAATAATTATATAATTATAATTATTATTACGATGCATAGTTTAAATATGGATTATCCATCATAATATATTAATATAATTATAATTATAGTTACATAGAGTATTATACTCATTTATTATAATAATAAATATAAATTATTATATTATAATTATAATATTTATGGATATTATAATTGAATAAATTTTATAAATTAAAATTGCACTATGACTTTATTGATTAATTATTAATTATAAAATATAATTAATTATTATTTATTATACAATTTATATTATATAATTATATTTTAATTATTAATTATTAATAAATTACTATTAATTAATTTTATGAATTATTATAAAATATGGTTATAATTTTGATTATAGTTATTCATTATAGTGAAATTAAGTATGATTTATAATTTAAATTATTTTTAAAATATTGTAATTATTAATAATAATAATAATAATAATAATAATAATAATAATAATAATAATAATAATAATAAAACTATACTATATTGCTTAAATATGTAAGAATCCTAAAACTGGGAAAAAGAATACCTAAGAAAAGTTAGGATTCAGAATCCTGGAAAGTTGTACTAACTTTCCTTGTTCTCGGATTCTGATTACTTTCCTAGTTTGATTAAAAACTGAAACAAACACAGGAATTTAAAATTTAACGAATCAGATTACTTTCTTAGACAAAATCCTGACAACCAAACATGGCCTTAGTGAAAATTAGCATAATTCGTAAAATTGTTGATTTTTAAGAACATTTAAAATTTGCGAGATATACCTGTTAGGACCGTCGACTGCACCAAATTTTAAGATGGATAAATCAAACATGCCCAATTCTTTAGTTTTAAAATTATATTTTCAACACATGCACAACTATATATACAGATCCTAAACAATTGTTTTTGTTGATAGTAGAAACATGGGAGCTATTGCAAAACTTGTGTTATATCCCAACAAAATTCTTTCAATTTTCCTCTTCACAATCATGCCTGATTTCATCCATTTAAGCATATTAGCTCTATGCATTTTCTCCAAATATTACCAAATTTTCACGACGAAACGTAGCTACGAGGCGGCCATCGTGAGCAGCCGGAGGAGGCTACGGCCTCCTCCGGCTACCAACGAGTGCAGTGTCTGCCTCTCGGAGTTAGCGGCCGAGGAGTGCTGCGAGCTGGTGGGGTGCGGCCACGCATTCCACCGGCGGTGCGTGGAGAGGTGGCTGAAGGGCTATAAGCTGACGTGCCCGCTTTGCCGGGCCACGGTGGTGCCAGAGGCGGTGGCGGCGGAGTACCGGCGCCTGCTGGCTAAGGAGGAGGATGATTTTGTTGAGAAGGAGTTTGCTCTTGCTTTGTTGAATGCTTTGAATGTTGGGAGATGTAATAATAGTTTTTTTTAGTTTGAGTTAATTTATAATTAGATTATGGATTGTGTTTTTTTTTTCCAAGAAAATGATACGTGAGGATTGAGATATATGTATTGGTCAAAAATATAATGAAATCTGGTGCGTTGAGAATATTGAAATTTCGATATATTGTACTTTAATCAAGTTATTTTGTATCCAGTTATAAATGGATTGATTTTTTCAAGAAATTGATATGTGAAGATTGGATATATGTAGGGATGGGGAAAAATATCATAACTTCATGATATCGTTGTATCGCACTTATTGTATCGAAAACATATTGAGAATATATGTATTGGTGAAAAATATACTGAAATGCTGATGCGTTGTTATAATGTAAAATATATTGAAATTTCGATACATCGTACTTTAATCAAATTATTTTGTAACCAGTTAATGGGTTGATTTTTTTTTTCAAGAAATTGATATGTGGAGATTGCCGAACCGCCGGTTAACCGGCGGTTTCACGGTTCCGGCGACGTTTTCGAGGCGGCCAGCTATCGGTAGGATGGTCGGCTTTTTCAGGCGGTTTTGCAGGCGGTTTTTTACCAAAACCGCCGGTTAACCGTGAAAACCGGCGGTTAACCGCCAAACCGGCGGTTTTCGGTTTTGGCGCGGAACACAAGGCTGACACGTTGCAGCTTCGATGGGATGTTTGAGTGCAGGTGGTCAGACGGTTTGTTGACCAAACCGGCGGTTTCGGGTGTAAAACCGGCGGTTAACTGGCATGTTCCGGGCGGTTAACCTGGCGGTTCCGGCGGTTTTTGACCGTTTTAATTTTTTTTTTTTTTTTTTTTTTTTAAATTCGAATTTTGAATTCAATTTCAGATTTCCCCCCAAATTTTTATCTATAAATACCCCCCTCTATCCTCACTTACATTTACCTCACTCTTGTGTTAATAAGAGTTTCTCTCTTCAATCTCCCAATTCTCTCTCTTT